>NC_069504.1:1155966097-1156266097 GCF_027579735.1 Bombina bombina
ACTTAAGAAATCATCATAGTGTCGTGCAAATCCTATAATATAAAAGGCCAAGTGGGTTTGTCTTAAGCTGTCATGCGCAGTAGAGACTGCACGAGGACAAACACACCTGGCCTTCAACAAACTGACCTGGGCTGGCTGCTGGCACCTAATCCATGAAGGGGGCGGAGCGGACTGGCCATGAAGGGGCAAAGTCGCGTCGTGAATGGGGCGAAGCTGGGCATGAATGGGTGGAGTCTGAGTGTGATGGGGCGGGACGTGGCTGTCTGAGTGTCTGCATGAGAGAGAGAGCAGCACAAGAGGGGAGATATAGAGCAAAAGAAGAGGAGAGAGAGCAAAAGAGAGGAGTGAGTGAGCAAAAGAGAAAGGGGAGAGAGAGCAAAAGAAAGGGGTGAGATAGCAAAAGAGAGGAGTGAGAGAGCAAAAGAGAGGGGGGAGAGCAAAAGAGAGGGGTGAGAGAGAGCAGAAGAGAGGGATGAGAGAGAGTAAAAGAAAAGGGTGAATGAGAGCAAAAGAGGGTGAGAGAGGATGCAAAAGAGGGGGGTGGAGAGTGCAAAAGAGGGGGAGAAAGAGAACAAAAGAGAGGGAGAGAGAGAGAGCAAAAGAGAGGGGGAGGCAGAGAGAGAGAGCAAAAGAGAGGGGGTGAGAGAGAGATCAAAAGAGAGGGGGGAGAGAGCAAAAGAAAGAGGGGAGAGAGAAGGCAAAAGAGGGGCAGAGAGAGAGCAAAGGAGAGGGGGAGGCAGAGAGAGCAAAAGAGAGAGGGAGAGAGAGAGAGCAAAAGATCAGGGGAGGAAGAGAGAGAGAGCAAAAGAGAGGGGGGAGAGAGAGCAAAAAAGAGAGGGAGAGAGAGAGCAAAAGAGAGGGGGGAGAGAGACAAAAAGAGAGGGGGGAGAGAGAGCAAGAGAGACAGGGAGAGAGATCAAAAGAGAGAGGGGAGACAGAGAGCAAGCAAAAGAGAGGTTGAGAGAGAGAGCGGGCAAAAGAGAAGGTGAGAGAGAGCGGGCAAAAGAGAATGTGAGAGAGAGTGCAAAAGAGAGGGGGGAGAGAGCAAAAGAGAGGAGAGAGAGCACAAAGGAGAGGGGGAGGGAGAGCAAAAGAGTTTTGGAGAAAGAGCAAAGGAGAGGGAGAGAGAGAGCAAAGGAGAGGGGGAGAAAGAGCAAAAGAGAGAGAACAAAAGTGAGGTGGGAGAAAGAGCAAAAGAGAAGTGGAGAGAAAGAGCAAAAGAGAGGGGGGAGAGCACAAAACAGAAGGGGGAGAGAGAGAGAGCAAAATAGAGGGGAAGAGAGCAAAAGAGAGGGGGATAGAGCAAAAGAGAGAGCAAAAGAGATGGGGGAGAGAAATATAACGAGAGGGGGAGAGAGCAAAAAAGAGGGGAGAGAGCAAAAAAGAGGGGGAGAAAGAGAGAGTAAGAGAGCAAAAGATCGGGGGAGAGAGAGATCAAAAGAGAGGGGGGAGAGAGCAAAAGAGAGGGGGGAGAGAGAGTGCAAAAGAGGGGGAGAGAGAGAGCAAAAGAGAGGAGGAGGCAGAGAGAGCAAAAGAGAGGGGGAGACACAAATAGCAAGCAAAAGAGAGGGGAGAGAGAGCAAAAGAGAGGGGGTGAGAAAGAGATCAAAAGAGAGAGGAGAGAGAGAGCAAAAGATCATGGGAGTGAGAGAACAAAGAGAGGGGGGAGAGAGAGCAAAACAGAGAGGGGGAAGAGAGAAAGAGAGGGGGGAGAGAGAAAGAGAGGAGGGAGAAAGAGAGTAAAAGAGAGGAGAGAGAGAGCAAAAGAGAGGGGGGGAGAGAGAGCAAAAGAGACAGGGAAAGAGAGCAAAAGAGAGAGAGGAGAGAGAGGGCAAGCAAAAGAGAGGTTGAGAGAAAGAGTGGGCAAAAGAGAAGGTTAGAGAGAGAGAAAGTGCAAAAGTGAGGAGGAGAGAGTAAAAGAGATTAGAGAGAGCACAAAAGAGAGGGGGAGAAAGAGCAAAGGAGAGGGGGAGAGAGCAATAGAGCGGGAGAGAGAGAGCAATAGAGAGGGGGAGACAGAGCAAAAGAGAGGGGGGAGAGAGAGCAAAAGAAAAGGGGAGAGAAAGAGCAAAAGAGAAGGGGAGAGAAAGAGCAAAAGAGAGGGGGAGAGCAAAAAACAAAAGGCGGGGAGAGACAGAGAGAGAGCAAAAGAGAGGGGTAGAGAGCAAAAGAGAGGGGCGAGAGAGAGAGAGCAAAAGAGAGGGGGAAGAGAGTGGAGCCGCATCATGAAGGGGGCAGAGCTGGGCATGAAGGGGTGGAGTCTGAGTGTGACGGGGCAGGCTGTGGCTATCTGAGTGTCTGCATGAGAGAGAGAGCAGCACGAGAGGGGAGATACAGAGCAAAAGAGGGGGAGACAGAGCAAAAGAGAGGGGAGAGAGAGCAAAAGAGAGGGGATGAGAGAGAGATCAAAAGAGAGTAGGGGAGAGAGATCAAAAGAGAGGGGGAGAAAAAGTGCAAAAACAGGGGGGAGAAAGAGCAAAAGAGAGAGGGAGAAAGAGCAAAAGAGAGGGGAGAGAGAGAGCAAAAAGAGAGGGGGGAGAGCGAGCAAAATAGAGACAGGGAGAGAGATCAAAAGAGAGAGTGGAGACAGAGAGCAAGCAAAAGAGAGTTTGAGAGAGAGAGCGGGCAAAAGAGAAGGTGAGAGAGAGCAGGCAAAATAGAAGGTGAGAGAGTGCAAAAAGAGAGGGGGATAGAGCAAAAGAGAGGAGAGAGAGCACAAAAGAGAGGGGAGGGAGAGCAAAAGAGAGGGGGGGAAAGAGCAAAGGAGAGGGAGAGAGAGAGCAAAGGAGAGGGGGAGAAGGAGCAAAAGAGAGTGGGGAGAGAGAGCAAAAGTGAGGGGGGAGAGAGAGCAAAAGAGAGGGGGAGAGAAAGAGCAAAAGAAAGGGGGGAGAGCGCAAAACAGAAGGGGAGAGAGTGAGAGCAAAAGAGAGGGGGGAGAGCAAAAGAGAGGGGGAGAGAGCAAAAGAGATGAGGGAGAGAAATATAACGAGAGGGGGAGAGAGCAAAAAAGAGGGGGAGAGAGCAAAAAAGAGGGGGAGAGAGCAAAAAAGAGGGGGAGAAAGAGAGCAAAAGAGAGAGGGGAGAGAGAGAGTAAGAGAGCAAAAGAGAGAGGGTAGAGAGAGCAAAAGATCGGGGAAGAGAGAGCGAAAAAGATAGGGGGAGAGAGAGCAAAAGAGAGGGGGGAGAGAGACCAAAAGAGAGGGGGAGAAAGAGCAAAAGAGACAGGGAGAGAGAGCAAAAAAGGGGATAGAGACTGCAAAAGAGAGGGAGAGAGAGTAAAAGAGAGGGGGAGGCAGAGAGAGAAAGCAAAAGAGAGGGGGTGAGAGAGAGATCAAAAGAGAAGGGGGAGAGAGCAAAAGAGAGGGGGAGATAGTGCAAAAGAGGGGGAGAGAGAGAGCAAAAGAGAGGGGGAGGCAGAGAGAGCAAAAGAGAGGGGGAGACACAAAGAGCGAGCAAAAGAGATGGGGGAGACAGAGAAAGAGAGCAAAAGAGAGGGGGAGAGAGAGCAAAAGAGAGGGGGTGAGAGAGAGATCAAAAGAGAGAGGAGAGAGAGAGCAAAAGATTGTGGGAGAAAGAGAACAAAGAGGGGGGGAGAGAGAGCGAAAAAGAAAGAGGGGGGAGAGCGAAAAAGAGAGGGGGAGAGAGAAAGAGCAAACAAGAGGAGGGAGAAAGAGAGTAAAAGAGAGTAGAGAGAGAGCAAAAGAGAGGGGGGAACAGAGCAAAAGAGAGGGGGGAGAGAGAGCAAAAGAGAAGGGGAGAGAAAGAGCAAAAGAGAGGGGGGAGAGCACAAAACAAAAGGTGGGGAGAGAGAGAGAGAGAGCAAAAGAGAGGGGTAGAGAGCAAAAGAGAGGGGGGAGAGAGAGAGCAAAAGAGAGGGGGAAAGAGCGCAAAATAGAGGGGGAAGAGAGAGAGTGGAGCCACATCATGAAGGGGGCAGAGCTGGGCATGGGCAGGGGTGGAGTCTGAGTGTGATGGGGCAGGCTGTGGCTGTCTGAGTGTCTGCACGAGAGAGAGAGCAGCACAAGAGGGGAGATATAGAGCAAAAGAGGGGGAGAGAGAGCAAAAGAGGGGGAGAAAGAGTGAAAAAGAGGGGGGGAGAGAGTGCAAAAGAGGGGGAGAGAGAGTGCAAAAGAGGGGGAGGCAGAGAGAGCAAAAGAGAGGGGAGTGAGAGCAAAAGAGAGGGGTGAGAGGGAGATCAAAAGAGAGGGGGGAGAGAGTGCAAAAGAGGGGGAGAGAGAGAGCAAAAGAGAGGGGGAGGCAGAGAGAGCTAAAGAGAGGGGGGAGACAGAGAGAGATAGATCAAAAGAGAGGGGGAGAGAGCAAAAGAGAGGGGTGAAAGAGAGATCAAAAGAGAAGGGGGAGAGAGAGTGCAAAAGAGGGGGAGAAAGAGAGCAAAAGAGAGGGGGAGGCAGAAAGAGCAAAAGAGAGGGGGAGACCGAGAGAGAGAGATCGAAAGAGAGGGGAGATAGAGAAAAAGAGAGGGGTGATAGAGAGAGCAAAAGAGAGGGGGAGGCAGAGAGAGCAAAAGAGAGGGGGAGACACAAAGAGAGAGCAAAAGAGAGGGGGAGACAGAGAGAGAGGGAGAGAGCAAAAGAGAGTGGAGAGAGAGAGAGCAAAAGAGAGTTGGGAACAGAGCAAAAGAGAGGGGGGAGAGAGAGCAAAAGAGAAGGGGAGAGAAAGAGCAGAAGAGAGGGGGGAGAGCACAAAACAAAAGGTGGGGGGAGAGAGAGAGCAAAAGAGAGGGGTAGAGAGCAAAAGAGAGGGGGGAGAGAGAGAGCAAAAAAGAGGGGGAGAGAGCGCAAAATAGAGGGGGGAAGAGAGAGAGTGGAGCTGAATCATGAAGGGGGCAGAGCTGGGCATGAGCAGGGGTGGAGTCTGAGTGTGATGGGGCAGGCTGTGGCTGTCTGAGTGTCTGCATGAGAGAGAGAGCAGCACGAGAGAGGAGATACAGAGCAAAAGAGGGGGAGAGAGAGCAAAAGAGGGGGAGAGAGAGTGAAAAAGAGGGGGGGAGAATGCAAAAGAGGGGGAGAGAGAGTGCAAAAGAGGGGGAGGCAGAGAGAGCAAAAGAGAGGGGAGAGAGAGCAAAAGAGAGGGGGTGAGAGAGATCAAAAGAGAAGGGTGACAGAGAGAGCAAAAGAGAGGGGTGAGAGAGATCAAAAGAGAAGGGTGACAGAGAGAGCAAAAGATAGGGGGTGAGAGGGAGATCAAAAGAGAGGGGGGAGAGAGTGCAAAAGAGGGGGAGAGAGAGAGCAAAAGAGAGGGGGAGGCAGAGAGAGCAAAAGAGAGGGGGGGAGACAGAGAGAGATAGATCAAAAGAGAGGGGAGATAGAGCAAAAGAGAGGGGGTGAAAGAGAGATAAAAAGAGAAGGGGGAGAGAGAGTGCAAAAGAGGGGGAGAAAGAGAGCAAAAGAGAGGGTGAGGCAGAAAGAGCAAAAGAGAGGGGGAGACAGAGAGAGAGAGATCAAAAGAGAGGGGAGATAGAGCAAAAGAGAGGGGGTGATAGAGAGAGCAAAAGAGAGGGGGAGGCAGAGAGAGCAAAAAAGAGTGGGGGAGACAGAGCAAAAGAGAGGGGAGAGAGAGCAAAAGAGAGGGGGTGAGAGAGTGCAAAAGAGAAAGGGAGAGAGAGAGAGAGAGAGAGAGAGAGAGCAAAAGAATGGGGGAGAAAGAGAGAGGGGAGAGAGCGAAAAAGAGAGGGAAAAAGAGAGAGAGAGCAAAACAGAGTGGGGAGAAAGAGAGCAAAAGAGAGGCAGGAGAGAGCACAAAAAAGATAGGGGGAGATAGCGAAAACAAAAGAGAAGGGGGGGGGAGGAAAAGAGAGGGGGGGAGAGAGACCAAAAGAGAGGGGGGAGAAAGTGCAAAAGAGACAAGGAGAGAGAGCAAAAGAGGGGGATAGAGACAGCAAAAGAGAGGGGGGAGGCAGAGAGAGAGAGCAAAAGAGAGGGGAGAGAGAGCAAAAGAGAGGGGGTGAGAGAGATCAAAAGAGAGGGGGAGAGAGCAAAAGAGAGGGTGTAGAGAGAGTGCAAAAGAGAGCAAGAGAGAGAGCAAAAGAGAGGGGGAGGCAGAGAGAGCAAAAGAGAGGGGGAGACACAAAGAGAGAGCAAAAGAGAGGGGGGAGACAGAGAGAGAGAGAGAGAGAGAGAGAGAGAGAGAGAGAGAGAGAGAGAGAGAGAGAGAGAGAGAGAGAGCAAAAGAGAGGGGAGAGAGAGAGCAAAAGAGAGGGGGTGAGACAGAGATCAAAAGAGAGAGGAGAGAGAGCAAAAGATCATGGGAGAGAGTGAGCAAAAGAGAGGGGGGAGAGAAAGCGAAAAAGAGAGGGGGAGAGAGAGCGAAAAAGAGAGGAGAGAGAGAGAGCAAAAGAGAGGAGAGAGAGAGCAAAAGAGATGGGGAGAGAGAGCAAAAGAAAGAGGGGAGAGAGAGAGAGCAAGCAAAATAGAGGTTGAGAGAGAGAGTGGGCAAAAGAGAAGGTGAGAGAGAGTGCATAAGAGAAGGGGGAGAGAGCAAAGAGAGGAGAGAGAGCACAAAAGAGAGGGGAAGAGAGGGGGAGAGAGAGCAAAGGAGAACGGGAGAAAGAGCAAAAGAGAGGGGGAGAGAGAGCAAAAGAGAAGGGGAGAGAAAGAGCAAAAGAGAAGGGGGAGAGCACAAAACAGAAGGGGGGGGGGAGAGAGAGCAAAAGAGAGGGGGAGAGAGCAAAAGAGAGGGGGTGAAAGAGAGATCAAAAGAGAGGGTGAGGCAGAAAGAGCAAAAGAGAGGGGGAGACAGAGAGAGATAGATCAAAATAGAGGGGAGATAGAGCAAAAGAGAGGGGGTGATAGAGAGATCAAAAGAGAGGAGGGGAGAGAGATCAAAAGAGAGGGGGAGAGAGAGTGCAAAAAAGAGGGGAGAGAGCAAAAGAGAGGGTAGAGAGAGAGAGAGCAAAAGATCGGGGGAGAAAGAGAGAGAGAGCAAAAGAGAGGGGGGAGAGAGAGCGCAAAAGAAAGGGGGCGAGAGAGCAAAAGAGATGGGGAGAGAGAGCAAAAAGAGAGGGGAGAGAGAGAGCAAGTACAAGAGAGGTTGAGAGAGAAAGAGCGGACAAAAGAGAAGGTGAGAGAGAGTGCATAAGAGAGGGGGGAGAGAGCAAAAGAGAGGAGAGAGAGCACAAAGAGAGGAGGAGAGAGAGCAAAAGAGAGGGGGAGAAAAAGCAAAAGGAGAGGGGGAGAAAGAGCAAAAGAGAGGGGGGAGAGAGAGCAAAAGAGAAGGGGAGAGAAAGAGCAAAAGAGAGGGGGGAGAGTGCAAAACAGAAGGGGGGAGAGAGAGAGCAAAAGAGAGAGGGAGAGAGCGCAAAATAGAGGGGGAAGAGAGAGAGCAAGAGAGGGTTGAGAGAGAGAGAGCAAAATAGAGGCGGGAGAGAGAGAGAGTAAGAGAGGGGGAGAGAGAGCAAAAGAGAGGGGGAGAGAGAGAGCAAAAGAGAGGGGGAGAGAGAGAGAGCAAAAGAGAGGGGGAAAGCGAGAGCAAGAGAGGGGGAGAGAGAGAGAGCAAAAGAAAGGGGGAGATAGAGCAAAAGAGAGGGGGGAGAGAGAGAGAGCAAGAGAGGGGGGAGAGAGAGAGAGCAAAAGAGAGGGGGTTGAGAGAGAGATCAAAAGAAAGGGGGGGGAGAGAGAGCAAAAGAGAGGGGGGTGAGAGAGCAAAAGAGACAGGAGAGAGAGCAAAAGAGAGAGCTGAAAGAGAGAGCAAAAGAGAGAGGGGAGAGAGAGCAAGCAAAAGAGAGGTTGAGAGAGAGAGCGGGCAAAAGAGAAGGTGAGAGAGAGTGCATAAGAGAGGGGGAAGAGAGCAAAGAGAGGAGAGAGAGAGATCAAAAGAGAGGGGAAGAGAGGGGGAGAGAGAGCAAAAGAGAAGGGGAGAGAAAGAGCAAAAGAGAAGGGGGAGAGCGCAAAACAGAAGGGGGGGGAGAGAGAGCAAAAGAGAGGGGGAGAGAGCAAAAGAGAGGGGGAGAGAGCAAAAGAGAGGGGGTGAAAGAGAGCTCAAAAGAGTGCAAAAGAGGGGGAGAAAGAGAGCAAAAGAGAGGGTGAGGCAGAAAGAGCAAAAGAGAGGGGGAGACAGAGAGAGAGAGAGATCAAAAGAGAGGGGAGATAGAGCAAAAGAGAGGGGGTGATAGAGAGAGCAAAAGAGAGGGGGGAGAGAGAGTGCAAAAAAGAGGGGGAGAGAGCAAAAGAGAGGGGTAGAGAGAGAAAGAGCAAAAGATCGGGGGAGAAAGAGAGAGAGAGCAAAAGAGGGGGGGAGAGAGCGCAAAAGAAAGGGGAAGAGAGAGAGCAAAAGAGAGGGGAGAGAGAGCAAGCAAAAGAGAGAGGGGGAGAGAGAGCAAAAGAGACAGGAGAGAGAGCAAAAGAGAGAGGGGAAAGATAGAGCAAAAGAGAGAGGGGGATAGAGAGAGAGCAAGCAAAAGAGAGGTTGAGAGCGAGAGTGGGCAAAAGAGAAGGTGAGAGAAAGAGTGCAAAAGAGAGAGGGGAAAGAACAAAAGAGAGGGGAGAGAGAGCACAAGAGAGAGGGGGAGAGAGAGCAAAAGAGAGGGGGAGAGAGAGCAAAAGAAAGGGGGAGAGAAAGCAAAAGAGAGGGGGAGAAAGAGCCAAGGAGAGGGGGAGAGAGAGCAAAAAAGTGGGGGAGAAAGAGCAAAAGAGTGCGGGGAGAGAGAGCAAAAGAGAGGGGGAGAGAGAGCAAAAGAAAAGGGGAAAGAAAGAGCAAAAGAGAGGGGGAGAGCAAAAGAGAGGGGGAGAGAGCAAAAGAGAGGGGGGAGAGAGAGCAAAAGACAGGTGGGAGAGTGAGTGCAAAAGAGAGGAGGAGAGAGCGCAAAGTAGAGGGGGAAGAGAGAGAGAGCAAGAGAGCGGGGAGAGAGAGAGAACAATAGTTAGTTGTGGTAGGTGGCGCAAACCAAGTTGCTATTCCCAATGTGTCTTACTGTAAATATGTGTGATAATAGGTGGCCTCAATATATGTTAATGTTTTGATGAGTACTATTTTATATTCTCTTATGGAAAAAATTGGATGTCGAAACTTTTTAAAAAAAATATATATTATACTTTATTTGATTCCGGTAAATGTACCCAATAATAGTGATGCTAAAAGTACAATTAAACAAATATTATTACAAATTCCTTCAAAGTTTAAAAAATGACACCGGTGTCTCTATGTATCTATGTATAAAATGTACGTAATATATAAAAATATATGAATATATAAAAATTAAATTAAAATAATATCGTTGAAATCTTGCAATTTATACAGTTATAGGTTTATCACAAGTTGTAATTTCTAATAGAATGTTTGTAGATACAATTTTATAGTGGATAAAACAATAATTGCTGTATAGTTCATATAGGATACTTTGTTTCAAGTTCAGCTGTGCAATTGAGATCTTATCTTAGGCAACTATATATCAAATGTAGAGGTATGTTGGTGCGATTTTTATCACACTGTGATACAAGTATACAAATTAGTACCTTGAAGTGTATCTGTTTGATATCACTTTTGTGAGATGATTGCGGTTAAATAAATGCCGCTATGCCAATAATTTGCTGATGGCAGTTCTATATGGGCTGCTGGCGGTTAAATAAATGCCGCTTTGGTTTCCTCTTGTTAGGTGGGCTTATCTGTTTGCTGCGAGAAAATTCACTTTTATATAAATGCTTGTGTAGTTGCCGTGGCCGCTTTGTTATCTTGTCCTTTGTCGGTCAGTGACCGATCGCGCTCTTAAGGATTTCTTGGTGGGATCTTCGTTGCGGTTAGGTGCTAACCGTTTGCTGATGTTTTTTAAGTATCTCCGGTTTTTCTATTCTGTGGCTTGTCTGTCGGTCAGTGACCAATCACGATGGTATGGTTGTTGGATGACCTCCTGATGTGGAATATTTGCGTGCCTCTCCGGTCCGTTGTTCCCAGGTTTCTTTGATGTCGGTCAGTGACCGATCTGGGTACTGAAATGTGGTTGTGGGATAAGTAGAAAGTTTGTAGGATAAGTAGAAAAAGGAATTCTAGTTATCAATGTGATCTTTGCGGTTAAATATATGCCGCTAAGTAGGAACTTGAATATTTCACCAGGGTATAGCTGGTATTCTCTTGTTCTTCTCAAATCCTGTGCAGGTGTGCTCTGGTATCAACGCGTTTCGGCTGGACAGCCTTTTTCAAGATACCAGATGTGTGGATTCAAAGGCTATTTAAAGCCTCTATAATTTAGCAATTAAATCACTAATTGATGATTTACATAAAAATAAAAAAAAGTTCAAGAACATTTAAAATGCTGCTTTATTATATAACATAGGTATCCTTGGGTCTTAGTTATAATATAGTAGGGTGACTTTATGTAGCGATAAACATTTTATATGATTACTTTTAAAATAGAGAGAGATATTATATATCTTAATGTCAATCACTTTTAGAGTGTTTATTTTAATCACTCAATTTAACAAAGGATATTGTTAAAAGGTTTCTGTAATTAGAGCGTAATATTAGAGTGAAATAATTTGTCTATACTTATCGTTGTATGGATGTTTAACCATAAAGTATAGTTAAAAACGTGGCCAATGGTAAATAAAAATTAGAAGGGCCAAAAGAGAATATAAAACTATAGTAAAGAACTATATGGAATCTAAAATAGTACTTTTAGACCATATTTAGATACATGTATTTTAATAATCTTCTAATATGTTAAATCGATATATAGCTATGCGTATTAGATTATCATGATCCAATGAGTGTGTTGTACCAATGTTTTTCTAGTTTTTGTGGATATTAGTATTATCGGATCGGAGATTAGCCTTCTTGTATGAATTTTTAAAATTATTGTAGGAATTTTTAAAATTTCAAGTTGTGTGTCCTTAGACTGTAAAACAAAGTGGTAATTTTGTCAAATATATATATATATATTTTATTTTAGAATTCTATTGTATTTAATCAACTTGGTTTGTTAGTGTGATGGCTGGTTTTTATGATCGTTATCTTTAAAAAATATAGCCTATGTGTTTGTTTGAATTTCAAGTGGTGTGTCCTTAGACTGTAAAACTATATACTTATTTTTTCTTGTTTTTTTTTGAGTAGTTTTATTATGTTACATCAATATGTTTTAATGGTGTGTTTGCGTGTTTTCGTGATATTTATCTTATAGAATTGCATTGAGGTCTAGTTCGCTATTGAGGCCTTTTGGGTGTAGAGTTTTCATTTTGAAAATCAATTCTGCTTCATGGTATAGTAGCTTTTTTTCCATATTTCCGCCTCTACCATCTGTCTTTATTTTCTTAATGCCCCAGAATTTCATGTCATTTGGGTTACCTTTGTGGAATTCTTTAAAGTGGGCATAAAGTCTGGTATTGTCTTTTTCTTTTTCTATGCATCTGATATGTTCTCTTATTCGTTCTTTCAGTTTCCTCCCCGTTTGACCTAGGTACTGTAGTTTACATGAGCACTGAATTAAATAGATTATGTTGGTGTCAGTGCATCTTATGGTGTCATTAATCTTCAGTTCTTTCTGGGTTACATTAGATTTTACCTTTTTGGTTTTGGTGCTAAATTTGCATGATTTGCATACATGACATGGAAAAAATCCTAATAGTTTTTCATTGTTTAAGTTGTATTGCTGGGGACCTGTTTTTGATTTAAATTCGCTTGGCGCTAGGATATTCTTTAAATTGGTGGCCTTTCTGAATATAACGTCAGGGCGATGTTTTAGTCTTTTCCCTATTATAGGGTCACTTCTGGCTATGTGCCAGTGTTTCTTTACAATGTTCTCAATTAGTTTATGTTGACTAGAAAATGATGTAATAAATGGAATGTCATATGGATCTTTTCCTGCCTTGTTAGTCATATTGCTGTCTTCTAGTAGTGACCTCCTGTCTATTTGTCTAACCAGTTTGTTGGTTTCTAGTAGTTCTTTGGGGTGGTATCCTTTCTCTAAAAATCTGTTGTGCAAGATCTCTGCTTGTGAGTCATAATCTGCGATGTGTGTGCAGTTTCTTCTGATTCTTGAGAATTGCCCTTTTGGTATGTTTCTTTTCCATTTATTGTGATGGCAGCTTTTAAAATCAATATAGCTGTTGGCATCAACTTTTTTAAAAAAGGTGGTTGTAGTTATTTCATTATTTATTATAGATATTTCTATATCCAGAAAATTAATTTTTACTTTGTTATATTCATATGTAAATATTAATCCGAAATCATTGGTGTTAAAATCTGAAATGAATTGTTCTAGTAGTTCCTCATCACCTTTCCAGATAATGAATATATCATCAATAAACCTTTTGTAGAGCACGAGATTCGCACCCCACGGTGTTCCGGACAAAAATAGTTCTTCAAAGTTCCCTACGAACAAATTTGCGTAACTGGGTGCGAATCTCGTGCCCATGGCTGTGCCCCTTTTTTGCAAATAGTATTGCCCATTAAATGAAAAATAGTTATTCTTTAGAATAAACTCCATACAATCTAATATGAATTCTTGCTGTACTTTTGACATTTCTGTATCTCTTAATAGATAGGAATGAGTAGCCTCTAGATCTTTCTGATGTTCTATGCAAGTATATAAAGAGCTCACGTCACACGTGACTAGGATGTAATTATCTTCCCATTTTAAATTTTCTATTAGATTTAAAAAATGTTTGGTGTCTTTGAGATGTGATGGTATAGATTTCACATATTTCTGTAGGTAATAATCTGTGTATTGCGATAGGTTGGATGTTAGGGAGTCAATTCCTGAGATGATTGGTCTGCCTGGGGGGTTGGTGATGCTTTTATGGATTTTGGGCAGGAAATAAAAGACTGGTGTCCTTGGGTGATCAATTGCTAGAAATCAACTTTCTTGGTTATTAAGAATACCTTTGCTTTTTGCTGTAAGTATCATTTTGTCCAAGTTTTTCTTCATGGATTCTAAGGGGTTCCCAGTCAATTTTTTATATGTTGCCTCATCTCCCAATAATCTATATGCTTCATTAAAGGGACAGTTCACCCAAAAACTTTCTCCCCTTTAAATTATTCCCAATGATCCTTTTTACCTGCTAGAGTGTATTAAATTGGTTGCAAGTGGCCCCTTTACTCCTATTTCAGCATTTGAAATTGCTGATTTAGCTTGTGGTTTCCCAACCTATACTGAAAGTTTTGATACTGGCGTATACGCTATTGACAAGCCTAAGTAAATACAGCCAGCAGAAGAGATTACACCCTCAGTGGGGGGCAGGATAGTTAAGTAATAAAATGATATTTTTCCATTGTTCTCTCTATGTATTGAGTTGGTGTTTCAGACAAATATAAGATAAGGAAGCAAGTCTGTGTACATAAAAGTGATAACATAATGAGATCTGATATTACCTGAAGCTCAACCCATTGTAATAGGCTGTGGTTTCAAAGCACAAAACCAGCTACTTCAGATACACAAATAAACCCGAAAATGCAATTTCTCAAATATTTTATACTCTGCAGTTGGTATAACAAGTCATTTAAAATACATTTATAGAAAAACAATTTTACAGTGTACTGTCCCTTTAAGGTAGTTTACAGTGTCCATTATAACCACTCCCCCACCTTTATCAGCTTGTTTAATCGTTATGTCTTTGTTCTCTTTTAGATCTTTTAAAACTAAATTTTCTTTTTTGGTTAGATTCCATTTTAAGTCTTTTTTATCATCTATTTTTTCAATATCTTCTTTTACCTTTTTTTCGAATATTTCTATTGCACTACCTTTTTCTTGTGTGGGGTTGAAATCAGATTTCTGTTTGAGATTGGTATGAATGTATGTGGAAGTATAGTTAATAGTGCTTTCTAAAGGATTTTTTAGAAAATATTTTTTAAGTGCTAGTTTCCTTGTGAACTGGTTGACATGGATTAGAGTCTCAAATTTGTTGATTCTATTGGTTGGTGCGAAGGATAGTCCTTTACTTAATACAGATTTCTGTTCATTGTTGAGAGCTGTTTTACTGAGTTTAAAAATGCCCTTTGGTTCTATTTGGATTTTTTCGTGGCTTTCTTTGGTTCTACCTCCTCTTCCTCTGTGTCCTCTAATCTTCTTTTGCCTTTTGGGGGGTCGTGGGTTTGGATTGGGCCCTCGTCTAAAAAAGATAACCTAGAACTGTGTGTTTTTACTGGAACTGCTGGTGTTCTGTGATCATCAATTTCGTGGGTTAATGAACTGTATCTGTTATTAGTTTCAATATTTCTTTCCGTCTGGTGGTTGTGTGATTCTTTGTGTCTAGGTGAATGTGTTTTCCTCTGGTGATTTGTCGGTGTTTCCCAATCTTTTTGTTCTGTGTGCTGATATCTCCAGTTAGTGTGCATATTGTCTTCGTTGTGTCTGTTATTCCTATCTCTGTGGTTAGTTGGTGTTTCCCAATCTTTATGTTCTGTGTGTTGGTATCTCCAATTCATGTGCTTATTATCATCATTATGTCTATTATTCATATCTCTGTGTTTATCAAAACGCCTGTGACAGACCCTTCTGTCAGGACTGAAGGAGTTAACTGTGTTTAGCTTTAAGAAACTATTTTCTAAACACAAGTTGCTGGCTCCAGCTATAATTTAATTAGTGCTAAGCATTCTATTGTTTGATCACCTCCAGAGAGAAAACGCCTAAGTGATAAGAAGGGCCAAGAGTGTCTTGTGGTTGAAGTGTTTAAGTAATATAATTCTATTGTATCATGTCAAAGGGCTTGTTCCCTCCATGTAATGTACAACAGTCTTTCAACCCCCATCTGGGGGGGTCAGACCTGCATAAATACTAGGCATAGCCTTTTAATAAATGACATTCTGTTTTAAACCTGAAAACTGGCTGGGTTGTGAATAGCTTATTCCCTGTTCAGGACATTGTTCATCTGGTGTTAACCCTTGGTATCCTGTTGGTACCGTAACAATTGGTGGCAAGCGACAGAATGAACCTTATCGCCCAGAAGAGCAACTACACAAGCCAGTAACCTCAGGAAGAGGGGGATTATTACAATACTGACTAAGATGGAAAGAGTACCAGGGACAGAGGAACCAATGGGCCCAGCATATCAGACAGAACCCCTGAAGAAGCAAGCTTTGATCGGGCGGTTAAAATAAGACTGGCACATTATGGCCCCAACCCATCTGCGGAAATTATCGACCGGGTCATAGCAGCTGTGGAGGCCAACCTACTTCGCCAAAGCGGCGCTGCAGCAGCCCAAGTCACAGCAACCCCAGTGGAAAAGGGAAAAGTAAATTTTGCAGCTTTTAAAAACTTCCTGGAAACAGAAGGAGAGATTGATGGGTACCTTGCGGATTTTGAGAGGCAATGTGCACTACACAAGGTACCCGCAGAGGACTGGGTCATGATATTATCCGGAAAATTATCCGGCCGGGCCAGTGAGGCTTTTCGGGCCATTCCAGATGAGGAAGTCGGGGATTATAATACTGTAAAAGAGGCTCTGCTCTCCAGGTATGCGGTTACACCGGAGGCATACCGGAGGCGGTTCAGAGACACTGTTAAATTAACTGGAGATTCCTACCTTGAGTGGGCATGTAAGGTGCACCGCACAGCAGCTCAAAGGATAGCAGGGTGCCAAGCCGTGTCTGGGGAAGAGGTGCTGCAGCTATTCCTGTTGGAACATTGCTTCGACAAGTTACCCGCAGGAGTTCGAGAGTGGGTTCGGGACCGTAAACCCTCCACCCTGCATGAAGCGGCTCGCTTGGCAGATGAGTATACGGATGCCCGCAAACTGGACACTTCTACCACTAAGCCCCCTGCTAGAGTGGAGTACAGACCCCCAGTCACCCCAGCAGCTGCCAGTTACCAACCCCCGGCGCACCGCTATACCACATGGCCTCTGGCCACGAACTACCCTCAGAGAGCCCGGTTCAATTCGCGGGGCTACTCACAACCGATTCGGTGCTTTGGATGTAAGCAACTAGGGCACAAAAGACCAGAGTGTCCCCTAAATGCAGCGAACCAAGCACAGTCCTGGAGAAGACCTGCCGGCGGAATCACACGTAACCCTCAGCCTGCGGCCCGCTACGTAGAGGCGCAAGAATGCTGGGTCATCCTACATGAGGCAGACCTTGTGCAAGCTGCCCACCGGAATAACCGGCAACTGGTTAAAGTGAATGGGAAGGAGGTCAGTGGTCTACGGGATACTGGTGCTACCATGACCTTGCTTCGAAAGAACTTGGTGTCTGAGAAACAGCACACAGGAGACACTGTGGCTGTGAGGGTAGCAGGGGGCACTGTGTTCCGCCTACCTGTTGCCAGGGTACATTTGGATTGGGGAGTGGGCGCTAGACCTGTGAATGTGGGGGTCATGAAGGATTTACCTGCTGATGTTCTCCTTGGAAATAACTTGGCCCCCCTTGTTTCTGCCTACGCTCCTATGGGTCCCGCTGATGTTAACCCTGTGACTACCCGTGCCCAGATCCGTGCAGCAGAGACTGACCCCCCTGCTGCTAAGCCCCAGGACACTGAGCTCAGTAAATCTCTGTCCGCTATTGATACGTGGAAGTCCCGTTACAATGCGCTGATGAAAGAGAAGAGGAGCGCAGAGGAAAAAGCACATTTAGAACAGGAATCTCTGCTAGACAGGCTGCACCGACAGACTGCAGAAAACACCAGCTTGAGAGTGGAACATGAAACATTAAAGACAAACTTAGTGACACTTGAGGAGAAGCTGACGCTGGCTCATAGTGAGGTGCAGCAACTCAAGGGCACCCTATGTCAGTATGAAGGGATTGTGGTTACCTATAAAGAGCAGGTACAGAAAACTCGTAAAGAAGCTGATGGGATTTTGAAGGACTGTTTAGCCCTAGTCTGGGCACTGAGGAAGTTGAACCCTTGTTTGTATGGACAGGAATTCTCTCTCATAACGGAAATACAGATGGATTGTCCTGACAAACTGACATGCCTACCACCTCCTAGTCCGGTCATCCCCAGGTTGACCCGCCAAAGGGTCAAGCCGGGTCTGCCGGAGTGTTCCACAAGGGGGGAGCTATGTGACAGACCCTTCTGTCAGGACTGAAGGAGTTAACTGTGTTTAGCTTTAAGAAACTATTTTCTAAACACAAGTTGCTGGCTCCAGCTATAATTTAATTAGTGCTAAGCATTCTATTGTTTGATCACCTCCAGAGAGAAAACGCCTAAGTGATAAGAAGGGCCAAGAGTGTCTTGTGGTTGAAGTGTTTAAGTAATATAATTCTATTGTATCATGTCAAAGGGCTTGTTCCCTCCATGTAATGTACAACAGTCTTTCAACCCCCATCTGGGGGGGTCAGACCTGCATAAATACTAGGCATAGCCTTTTAATAAATGACATTCTGTTTTAAACCTGAAAACTGGCTGGGTTGTGAATAGCTTATTCCCTGTTCAGGACATTGTTCATCTGGTGTTAACCCTTGGTATCCTGTTGGTACCGTAACAATTGGTGGCAAGCGACGGAATGAACCTTATCGCCCAGAAGAGCAACTACACAAGCCAGTAACCTCAGGAAGAGGGGGATTATTACAATACTGACTAAGATGGAAAGAGTACCAGGGACAGAAGGAACCAATGGGCCCAGCATATCAGACAGAACCCCTGAAGAAGCAAGCTTTGATCGGGCGGTTAAAATAAGACTGGCACATTATGGCCCCAACCCATCTGCGGAAATTATCGACCGGGTCATAGCAGCTGTGGAGGCCAACCTACTTCGCCAAAGCGGCGCTGCAGCAGCCCAAGTCACAGCAACCCCAGTGGAAAAGGGAAAAGTAAATTTTGCAGCTTTTAAAAACTTCCTGGAAACAGAAGGAGAGATTGATGGGTACCTTGCGGATTTTGAGAGGCAATGTGCACTACACAAGGTACCCGCAGAGGACTGGGTCATGATATTATCCGGAAAATTATCTGGCCGGGCCAGTGAGGCTTTTCGGGCCATTCCAGATGAGGAAGTCGGGGATTATAATACTGTAAAAGAGGCTCTGCTCTCCAGGTATGCGGTTACACCGGAGGCATACCGGAGGCGGTTCAGAGACACTGTTAAATTAACTGGAGATTCCTACCTTGAGTGGGCATGTAAGGTGCACCGCACAGCAGCTCACTGGATAGCGGGGTGCCAAGCCGTGTCTGGGGAAGAGGTGCTGCAGCTATTCCTGTTGGAACATTGCTTCGACAAGTTACCCGCAGGATAACTTGGAGGGGGGGGGGGGGGGGGTCAGACCTGCATAAATACTAGGCATAGCCTTTTAATAAATGACATTCTGTTTTAAACCTGAAAACTGGCTGGGTTGTGAATTGCTTATTCCCTGTTCAGGACATTGCTCATCTGGTGTTAACCCTTGGTATCCTGTTGGTACCGTAACAACGCCTATTGCTGTGATTATGTGAATTTTTGTTGTAGTCTCTTTCATTTCTAAAATCATCATTTCTATATTGATCATTGTTTTGATTTTGATAGTCTCGTTAATTATCATTAAAATGTCTATAGCTGTAGTGTGTAGAGAAATGTCTTTGTTCTCTATATTTTAAATCATAATTTCTATTGTGATTATAATTATATCTCCAGTGTCCTTGATTCCTATAATCGTGGTTGTTTCTATATTCATAATTATGTGATTTGTGATCTCTGTAATTGTTATAGTAGTTATCAGTGTCATGTTGTCTATTGAAATTGTTTCTATTATTTCTATTGTAATCGTTGTTAGTATATTGTCTCTCATTAGGATTCCTATTTTGCATAGTGTTTCTATTTGTGATTCTTTCTCTTTGGTCATTTTGTGAAGTTTGGTATGTTGTGTTGTTAGAAGCTTCCATATCATTCATTGGTTTTCTACTGCTGAATAGATGTTTATGGTTTTCGGATTTAGTATCAGGGTTTTGATTATCTATTCCCTTATAGTCACTTAAATCTCTGTTGAATTTCCTCCATTTTACTTCAAGAATATCTTTGTTTAAATCGCCTAATTTTTTAGCTATTTCTTGTTGTTTTGAATTTAGTGTATCGTTCAGTGTTGTCTTATCTAGTATTTCTTTACAATTTTGGATTTTTATCCGTAGGTCTTGTGTGGTGGCTTCTCTGGATTTTATGATTACATTTATAAGTTTGCTGGAAGCTGTTTCTAGAATATCATACCATTCTTTTTGATGTTCTTCATTAAGTTCAAAGGTGCAGTCTTTCTTTAGCCTAAGTCCCCTTGGGACCATATTTTCTTTAATATACTTTTTAAGAAAAGCTAGTTCTAATTTTTGTTTGATTTCTTTAAAAAGGATGTTCTCTAACTCACTTAATGTGTCTCTTTCATTTATGGTGTCGTTTTTGTATTTATTATATGTTGAGTCTGATGGGTCTATCTTTTAGTGTATATCATCCAATATGCTATCTCTAGTGCCAAAAATATCCATAGTGAGTTTGTATGGACTTGATATATGCTGTATATTATCCTTGTGTATAAAACGTAGAGGATACCAGTTTGGACAGTCTGGGGATAATTAGTAATAAATGTTTGGTAGGGTTAGACTGTCTAGCTGGTGGGGAATCTAGCACACCTGAAGTAAACTTTATCCCAAAGTTTAAAGAGTTATAGTTAGTTGTGGTAGGTGGCGCAAACCAAGTTGCTATTCCCAATGTGTCTTACTGTAAATATGTGTGATAATAGGTGGGCTCAATATATGTTAATGTTTTGATGAGTGCTATTTTTTATTCTCTTATGGAAAAAATTGGATGTCGAAACTTTTTTTTTAACAATATATATTATACTTTATTTGATTCCGGTAAATTTACCCAATATAAGTGATGCTAAAAGTACAATTAAACAAATATTATTACAAATTCCTTCAAAGTTTAAAAAATGACACCGGTGTCTCTATGTATCTATGTATAAAATGTACGTAATATATAAAAATATATGAATATATAAAAATTAAATTAAAATAATAACGTTGAAATCTTATAATTTATACAGTTTTGGGTTTATCACAAGTTGCAATTTCTAATAGAATGTTTGTAGATACAATTTTATAGTGGATAAAACAATAATTGCTGTATAGTTCATATAGGATACTTTGTTTCAAGTTCAGCTGTGCAATTGAGATCTTATCTTAGGTAACTATATATCAAATGTAGAGGTATGTTGGCGCGATTTTTATCACACTGTGATACAAGTATATAAATTAGTACCTTAAAGTGTATCTGTTTGATATCACTTTTGTGAGATGATTGCGGTTAAATAAATGCCGCTATGCCAATAATTTGCTGATGGCAGTTCTATATGGGCTGCTGGCGGTTAAATAAATGCTGCTTTGGTTTCCTCTTGTTAGGTGGGCTTATCTGTTTGCTGCGAGAAAATTCACTTTTATATAAATGCTTGTGTAGTTGCCGTGGCCGCTTTGTTATCTTGTCCTTTGTCGGTCAGTGACCGATCGCGCTCTTAAGGATTTCTTGGTGGGATCTTCGTAGCGGTTAGGTGCTAACCGTTTGCTGATGTTTTTTAAGTATCTCCGGTTTTTCTATTCTGTGGCTTGTCTGTCGGTCAGTGACCGATCACGATGGTATGGTTGTTGGATGACCTCCTGATGTGGAATATTTGCGTGCCTCTCCCGTCCGTTGTTCCCTGGTTTCTTTGATGTCGGTCAGTGACCGATCTGGGTACTGAAATGTGGTTGTGGGATAAGTAGAAAGTTTGTAGGATAAGTAGAAAGTTTGTAGGATAAGTAGAAAAAGGAATTCTAGTTATCAATGTGATCTTTGCGGTTAAATATATGCAAAGATATATATATATATATATATATATATATATATATATATATATATAAATATATATGAGAGAGAGCAAAAGACAGGTGGGAGAGTGAGTGCAAAAGAGAGGAGGAGAGAGCGCAAAGTAGAGGGGGAAGAGAGAGAGAGCAAGAGAGCGGGGAGAGAGAGAGAGCAAGAGAGGGCAGAGAGGGGAGAGAGAGAGAGCAAAAGAGAGGTGGGAGAGAGCAAAAGAGAGTGTGGAGAGAGAGAGCAAAGGAGAGGGGGGAGAGAGAGAGCAAAAGAGAGTGTGGAGAGAGAGAGAAAAAGAGAGGGGGAGAGAGAGCACAAAAGAGAGGAGGGGTGAGAGAGAGCAGAAGAGAGGGGAGAGAGAGAGAGAACAAAAGAGAGGGGAGCAAGGGGTGGGACCGCTGTATTGCAAAAAATGGCCTGTGTACATGGGCTTTAGGACTAGTTATATATAATGCAATAACAGGAGATGGGCATCATAGTGCGTACAATAAATGCATAGGCAAGGCATAGTTATATAATGATATCAGACTTGATATACTATATTTAAACCTATACTTATGAGCTGCAGGCATATCCAATATCGGTTAAAGGCCATACGAGGTTGCCTAGCAACAGGCTAACAATAATGTCATGCATACTCTATTGCATAGCGCAATATAAACTAAACTCAGCCATAACCTTTTTGCCACTAGTAAAGTATGCATCAAACCACGGACCTATACCATATACCGCCAAAAATCTAAGTACCTACAATAGAGCACCTGAAATACTAACATGCCAGCAATGTGCTTATATTCAGCATGCATAAAAAGCTACAATAAATATAGTGTGGGACACACACTCAGAAGCCCCTACATTGGTCCTCCAGTGTATGGCATCATGCATTGTTTGGACTTCTGCTTGAAGTATAACTTTGCAGGAAATTGTTTATTCCTAAAGGCTTTCGTGTTAAGAACATACCCATTATTGGCCTGAATAGCCCACTATTTTGCAAAAAGTTGTGTGGGATTCATAATAAATGCTCCCTTGATCTGATGTTTCTGGTCATTGAGGAAGTGGGAGAGCAGCTAAGAAATTTGGATTCAGAGATACAAGCCTTTGAAACCTCCCATTTAAATAAATTAACAGAGGACACTGATAATACCTGCTTGGCAAAACTAAAACAGCAGCTTGATTGCTATGAAAATAAATAAATCAGCATTAAAGTGGGAGGCAGTTACTTCTGACTATAAGGAAAGAAGGATTTACAGATGTGTTCTTGGTCCACAAGAAAGAAGTTTCTACTCCAGGAACAGGAGAGCCAGGGTGACCAAACCAAGAAATCTGAATACGGCAGAGAGCTTGGACAACAGCTCAGACAACTATGGGGGCACTTCAAGACCAGTAGAAGGGATCTAGGGCTCACAAGCAATGCAGACCCGGTTAAAAACTGGCAAGGCAGAGGCCGCACATACGCAGGGGTGGACACAAATTACAGAGCAAGAGGGCGACCTCCGAGACAGTGGCGCAAGTAGATGGTAGTAGCATTAACATTATTATGAATCTCAGCACACATCAGCTGACAACCTCTGAACAATCCCTCTTGCAGAAGGGTTTCAAGTTTGTTCCAACCTCAAACTCTGATGATTTCTCCCTTAGCGTTGATTTATATAAATTTCAAAGATTGTTACACCTGAAGGAACACTTTGGCACTTCGGATATATCAAATTCTGAATTCAGAAGAAAAAGGAAATTTGACCACAAAATTAATAATCCCAGCATCAAGACATTCTCAAGGATATTTAGAGAGGATATGATGCATGACCAACATACCAAACAACATTATGTCCGCAACAATCTCACAAAACTGGAGAGACAGGCACGGAAGGATCTACAAAGTAACTGCAACCTGTTCATCAGAGAAGCGGACAAGGGAGATGCCCTGGTATTCCAGGACTACACTGATTATAAAATGGAGATTGTTACACAACTATCTGATGGTGGTACCTATAGAAGACTACCCAGAG
Organism: Bombina bombina; assembly: GCF_027579735.1. Taxonomy (NCBI): domain Eukaryota; kingdom Metazoa; phylum Chordata; class Amphibia; order Anura; family Bombinatoridae; genus Bombina; species Bombina bombina. The sequence continues at coordinate 1,155,988,788 of NC_069504.1, forward strand.
ACCCCACAAAGCCCTTCAAGGATGAGATTGATACCTACTTGGGCTGTTTACTTCAACAGGATGTAATCAATAAACAACTGAGGGGTTATTTACAGGTCGATTTCCCAATTATACCAGTGATTTATACCTTGCTGAAGGTTCATAAAGATCCACTCCATCACCCTGGCAGACCAATTGTCTCGGCCAGGGGCTCTATCCTTCAACCACTGGCCACCTATGTGGATTCAATATTGCAGCCTATGGTACATAATGTTCCATCCTTCCTTTTGGACTCCATAGAGCTGATTAAACTACTGCAGTCTTGGCATCATTATGCATTGGATGTTGTGCTGGCCACCCTGGATATCACAAGCCTCTATACCATAATAACACATGAGCAAGGCATGGCAGCAGTTTGTAAACATTTGCTCAGAAGTCCCTACATTGGACCTCCAGTCGATGTCATCATGCAGTTATTGGACTTCTGCTTGAAGTATACATACTTCAAATTCGAAAAGGACTTTTTTCTACAGATCTCAGGCACGGCGATGGGGTCAAATTTGGCCCCATCCTTTGCCAATTTTTTTATGGCATGTTTAAAAATGGAAGAAACTGACTTGTTCAAGGATATGAGTGTCAAACTTTTTAGGAGATATATAGATAATATCTTTATCATCTGGAGTGGTCTGATTGAAAATCTCCATCTGTGGTTTGAGCATCTGAACAGGGTGAACAAGAAAGTCCAATTCAAGATGACATTCCATACAGAATGGATAGACTTCCTCTATCTTAGGGTATCGAAAGGTGAACATGGGCTCAGTACCGCTCTGTTCCAAAAAGAAAAGGATAGGAACTCTCTTCTTGAGGTCACGAGTTGCCACCCTCCTAGCCTTAAAAAGGCACTACCTAGGTCACAGTTTAAAAGAGTGGTGCGCAACAATACTGATGAACAGCAGAAAAAGATACAGGTATCTGAGATGCATCAAAGTTTTAAGAAGAGAGGATATGGAAAAATACAAAACACGTAAGGCATTACAGGATACCCTCCAGATGTCCCAGGAACAAGCATTAGCCAAGACTGAGAGAAGTGATAAAGGAAAATGTATGATTTTCACAACCACCTTCACTCCAGAATGACTTGAATTCTCTTAACCGCTGAAGGGTCACTGGGACATCCTGGCCAGTGACAAATCATTCCCCTTTGATAAGATGGTAAGCCCAATGGTGGGTTTCAGATGGGGATGATCTATAAAAGATATTCTGCTACACCCAGACAATAGGGATTGCTACAGTACCAGCACCTGGCTTAATTTGAACAGCATGGGTTGCTTCAGATGCAGTGGCTGTATTACTTGTAGGAGTCTTACCCAAAGTCCCAGCTTTATTCATCCATGGACAATTAAGAAATATTACATCAGGTACCGGGTGACTTATACCACACCATATGTGGTTTATCTGCTACACTGTCCATGAGGTAGATTTTATGTTGGAAAAACCCAGGATGACCTATGTACACGGATGGCAAATCACCGGTCTGCCATTCGTAGTGCCATCAAGAATGGAGAATCAGAACAACCGGTTGCCAGACACTTTCTGGAGAATGGCCATGGGGTCCAGGACTTAAATACATTATCATTGACCACATCCCAGTTCCCTAAAGGGGTGGTGATAGAGCGAAGTGCCTATTACAAAAGGAAACACAATGGATATTCAAACTGGAAACAATGGCCTCTAGTTATCAAGCCGTCAACATCAAATACGCTGGAATTCCCCAGCGTATTTGTGGCGAGGCTGATTTGCCTAAGTTATCAAGCCCTACACACCGGCAAAAGTAGAATTTTGTGACGTAAGCTACGATCCGCCGGACTCAGTCTGACACAGATCGATTCTTACGTCACTACAGATGTTCCGAACGCAAGTTCGGCACAATCTGACTACTTTTGCTAGTTATCAAATGACTAGCAGGTACGCTGGGCACTTTTCCAGCCCAGCGTACCTGGTTTTCAATCCGCCGCCCTGGAGGTGGCGGATCCCATAGGAATCAATGGGAGTCTGACCATAGCGAAAGTTCATGTTCCCTGCTGCCCGACATCCCATTGATTCCTATGGGAAATGTCTGCATCTAACACCCTAACGTGTACCCCGAGTCTAAACACCCCTAATCTGCCCCCCCTACACCGCCGCCACCTATATTAAACATGTTAACCCCTAAACCGCCGCTCCCGGACTCCTCCGCCACCTACATAATACTTATTAACCCCTATCCTGCCCCCCCTATACCGCCGCCACCTATAATAAATTTATTAACCCCTATACTGCGGAACCTGTACCCCGCCGCAACTAAATAAATTGTTTAACCCCTAAACTACCACTTTAAATAAATTGTTTAACCCCTAATATGCCCCCCCAACAGCGTCGCCACCTATAATAAATTTATTAACCCCTATCCTGCCCCACCTATACCGCCGCCATCTATATTAACACCCCCCTAACTTAAATATTATTTTAATAAATCTAAATAAAAATTACTCTTATTAACTAAATTATTCCTATTTAAAACTAAATACTTACATATAAAATAAACCCTAACGCCTAGATTTAGAGTTCTGCGGCCAAAGGGGTGCGTTAGCTACGCATGCTTTTTTCTGGCCGCACCTTTTAAATACTGCTGGTATTTAGAGTTCACAGAATGGCTGCGTTAGGCTCCAAAAAAGGAGCGTAGAGCATAATTTAACGCAACTTCAAATCTCGATACCAGCGGTGCTTACGGACGCGACCAGCTTCAAAAACGTGCTCGTGCACGATTCCCCCATAGAAAACAATGGGGCTGTTTGAGCTGAAAAAAAACCTAACACCTGCAAAAAAGCAGCGATCAGCTCCTAACGCAGCCCCATTGTTTTCTATGGGGAAACACTTCCTACGTCTGCACCTAACAGTCTAACATGTACCCCGAGTCTAAACACCCCTAACCTTACACTTATTAACCCCTAATCTGCCGCCCCCGCTATCGCTGACCCCTGCATATTATTATTAACCCCTAATCTGCCGCTCCATAAACCACCACTACTTACATTATCCCTATGTACCCCTAATCTGCTGCCCCTAACACCGCCGACCCCTATATTATATTTATTAACCCCTAATATGCCCCCACAATGTCGCCTCCACCTGCCTACACTTATTAACCCCTAATCTGCCGTACGCACGCCGCCGCTACTATAATAAAGCTATTAACCCCTAATCCGCCTCACTCCCGCCTCAATAACCCTATAATAAATAGTATTAACCCCTAATCTGCCCTCCCTAACATCGCCAACACCTATCTTCAAGTATTAAACCCTAATCTGCCGATCGGAGCTCACCGCTAATCTAATACATTTTTTAACCCCTAAAGCTAATTTTAACCCTAACCCTAACACCCCCCTAAGTTAAATATAATTTTTATCTAACAAAATAAATTAACTCTTATTAAATAAATTATTCCTATTTAAAGCTAAATACTTACCTGTAAAATAAATCCTAATATAGCTACAATATAAATTATAATTATATTATAGCTATTTTAGGATTTATATTTATTTTACAGGTAACTTTGTATTTATTTTAACCAGGTACAATAGCTATTAAATAGTTAAGAACTATTTAATAGCTAAAATAGTTAAAATAATTACAAAATTACCTGTAAAATAAATACTAACCTAAGTTACAATTAAACCTAACACTACACTATCAATAAATTAATTAAATTGGAACAGCCAATAGAATGCGAGCTCAATCTGATTGGCTGATTGGATCAGCCAATCGGATTGAACTTGATTCTGATTGGCTGATTCCATCAGCCAATCAGAATATTCCTACCTTAATTCCAATTGGCTGATAGAATCCTATCAGCCAATCGGAATTCGAGGGACGCCATCTTGGATGACGTCATTTAAAGGAACCATCATTCGGCGAGTAGGCGTCGTTAGAAGAGGATGTTCCGCGTCGGCTTGGAAGAAGATGGCTCCGCTCCGCTCCAGAAGAAAGATTGAAGATGCGGCTTGATAGAAGACTTCATCCCGATGATGGACTTCCGACTTCAGCCCGATGATGGATTTCTTCAGCCGCCGCTTGGATCCAGACTTCAGCCCGAGGATGGACGTCACTCTTCAGCCCCCCGCTTGGGCTTGGATCAACACTTCCGAGGACCGATCGGTGAACCTGGTATGGTGAAGATAAGGTAGGAAGATCTTCAGGGGCTTAGTGTTAGGTTTATTTAAGGGGGGTTTGGGTTAGATTAGGGGATGTGGGTGGTGGGTTGTAATGTTGGGGGGGGTATTGTATGTGTTTTTTTTACAGGCAAAAGAGCTGAATTCTTTGGGGCATGCCCCGCAAAGGGCCCTGTTCAGGGCTGGTAAGGTAAAAGAGCTTTGAACTTTTGTAATTTAGAATAGGGTAGGGCATTTTTTTATTTTGGGGTTTTTGTTATTTTATTAGGGGGCTTAGAGTAGGTGTAATTAGTTTAAAATTGTTGTAATATTTTTCTGATGTTTGTAAATATTTTTTTATTTTTTGTAACTTAGTTCTTTTTTATTTTTTCTACTTTAGTTAGTTTATTTCATTGTATTTATTTGTAGATATTGTATTAAATTTATTTATTGATAGTGTAGTGTTAGGTTTAATTGTAGGTAATTGTAGGTATTGTATTTAATTAATGTATTGATAGTGTAGTGTTAGGTTTAATTGTAGGTAATTGTAGGTATTTTATTTAATTAATTTATTGATAATGTAGTGTTAGGTTTAATTGTAACTTAGGTTAGGATTTATTTTACAGGTAATTTTGTAATTATTTTAACTATTTTAGCTATTAAATAGTTCTTAACTATTTAATAGCTATTGTACCTGGTTAAAATAAATACAAAGTTGCCTGTAAAATAAATATTAATCCTAAAATAGCTATAATATAATTATAATTTATATTGTAGCTATATTAGGGTTTATTTAGATTTAAATAGGAATAATTTATTTAATAAGAGTTAATTTATTTTGTTAGAATAAAATTATATTTAACTTAGGGGGGTGTTAGGGTTAGGGTTAAAATTAGCTTTAGGGGTTAAAAAATTTATTAGAGTAGCGGTGAGCTCCGATCGGCAGATTAGGGGTTAATACTTGAAGTTAGGTGTCGGCGATGTTAGGGAGGGCAGATTAGGGGTTAATACTATTTATTCTAGGGTTATTGAGGCGGGAGTGAGGCGGATTAGGGGTTAATAACTTTATTATAATAGCGGTGCGGTCCGCTCGGCAGATTAGGGGTTAATAAGTGTAGGTAGCTGGCGGCGACGTTGTGGGGGGCAGATTAGGGGTTAATAAATATAATATAGGGGTCGGCGGTGTTAGGGGCAGCAGATTAGGGGTACATAGCTATAATGTAGCTGGCGGCGGCGTGCGGACGGCAGATTAGGGGTTAATAAGTGTAGGTAGCTGGCGGCGACGTTGTGGGGGGCAGATTAGGGGTACATAAGTATAACGTAAGTGGCGGTCGGCAGATTAGGGGTTAAAAAAATTTAATGGAGTGGCTGCGATGTGGGGGGACCTCGGTTTAGGTGTGCATAGGTAGTTTATGGGTGTTAGTGTACTTTAGAGCACAGTAGTTAAGAGCTTTATAAACCGGCGTTAGCCCAGAAAGCTCTTAACTACTGACTTTTTTCTGCGGCTGGAGTTTTGTCGTTAGATTTCTAACGCTCACTTCAGACACAACTCTAAATACCGGAGTTAGAAAGATCCCATTGAAAAGATAGGATACGCAATTGACGTAAGGGGATCTGCGGTATGGAAAAGTCGCGGCTGGAAAGTGAGCGTTAGACCCTTTCCTGACTGACTCCAAATACCGGCGGTACCCTAAAACCAGCATTAGGAGCCTCTAACGCTGGTTTTGACGGCTACTGCCAAACTCTAAATCTAGGCCTAAGATAGCTACAATGCAATTAATAATTACATTGTAGCTATTTTAGGATTTATATTTATTTTACAGGTAACTTTGTATTTATTTTAACTAGGTACAATAGTTATTAAACTATTGGACACCTAATCTAAGCCCCTTAATAAAATGAAAAAAAAAAATAATAATAATAAAAGTCCCTACCCTATTCTACATTAAAAAGTAATCAGCTCTTTTACCAGCCCTTAAAGGGCTTTTTGCAGGGCATGCCCCAAAGTAATCAGCTCTTTTGCCTGAAAAAAAAATACACCCCCCCCAACATTAAAACCCACCACCCACATACCCCTACTCTAACCCACCCAAACCCCCCTTAAAAAAACCTAACACTAACCCCCTGAAGATCTCCCTACCTTGAGTCGTCTTCACCCAGCCGGGCCGAAGTCTTCATCCGATGGGGCAGAAGAGGACATCCAGACCGGCAGAAGTCTTCATCCTATCCGGGCAGAAGAGGTCATCCGGACCGGCAGATATCTTCATCCAAGCGGCATCTTCTATCTTCATCCATCCGACGAGGAGCGGCTCCATCTTCAAGACCGCCGGCGTGGAACATCCTTCTTCACCGACGACTACCCGACGAATGAAGGTTCCTTTAAGTGACGTCATCCAAGATATCGTCCCTTGAATTCCGATTGGCTGATAGGATTCTATCAGCCAATCGGAATTAAGGTAGGAAAAATCTGATTGGCTGATGCTATCAGCCAATCAGATTGAAGTTATTATTATTATTATTATTATTATTATTATTGGTTATTTGTAGAGCGCCAACAGATTTCGCAGCGCTATAAACAAAGGGGGAGTACAAAAACAGTTATAGGGATCAAATGGGTAGAGGGCCCTGCCAAGAGTTGCAATGTTGTAGTCAGCTGTTAAGAAGGTGATCTACAGCTGGACTTTTAGGCTAACATGCTAAGAGGGTTCATGGGATTGCAGTGGAGGAGAGGAACTGGTATTAGGAAAGGTTAGCATAGGTTGTATGTGTCCCTGAACAGTAGAGTCTTTAGGGAGCACTTGAAGCTTTTAAAAATAGAAGAGAGTCTTGTGGAGCGAGGCAGAGAGTTCCACAAGATGGGAGCCAGTCTGGAGAAGTCCTGTAAATGGGAGTGTGATGAGGTGACAAGAGAGGAGGAGAGTAGGAGGTCATGAGCAGAGTGAAGGGGACGGGAGGGAGAGTATCTGGAGACAAGTTCTGAGATGTAGTGGGGAGCAGTGCAGTTGAGGGCTTTATATGTAAGAGTGAGAGTTTTGTGTTTGATACTAGAGGCAAGAGGAAGCCAGTGAAGGGATTGGCAGAGAGGCGCAGCAGATGAAGAGCGACGTGTAAGGAAGATGAGTCTGGCAGAGGCATTCATTATGGATTGTAAAGGAGCTAGGCGGCAGGTGGGGAGACCAGAGAGGACAGAGTTGCAGTAATCAAGGCGGGAAATAATGAGAGAGTGGATAAAAATCTTAGTTGTGTCTTGTGTAAGGAAGTGTCTAATTTTAGAGATGTTTTTAAGGTGGAAGCGGCAGGCTTTAGCCAAGGACTGAATGTGAGGAGTGAAGGAAAGATCTGAGTCAAATGTGACCCCGAGACATCGGGCATGCGGGGTAGGGGTAATGATGGAGTTGTCGACAGTTATAGAGATATTGGGGGTGGAGATTTTGGAAGAAGGGGGGAAATGAGGAGCTCAGTTTTGGAGAGATTTAGCTTGAGGTAGTGAGAGGACATCTAGGAAGAGATGTGAGAAAGACAGTTAGTGACACGGGTTAGCAAGGAAGGAGATAGTTCTGGTGCAGAGAAGTAGATTTGGGTGTCATCGGCATACAAATGATATTGGAAACCGTGGGACTTAATTAAGGAACCTAGTGATGACTTATAGATTGAGAAGAGAAGGGGACCGAGGACAGAGCCTTGCGGTACTCAGACAGAAAGTGATGACGGGGCAGAGGAGGCCCCAGAGAAGGCTACACTGAAGGTATGGTTTGACAGGTAGGAAGAGAGCCATGAAAGGGCTGTGTCACAGATGCCGAAGTATTGGAGGGTTTGGAGCAAAAGAGGGTGGTCGACAGTGTCAAAGGCTGCGGACAGATCAAGGAGGATAAGCAGAGAGAAGTGGCCTTTTGATTTAGCTGTAAGTAGGTCGTTGGTGACCTTAACAATAGCTGTCTCTGTGGAGTGATAGGGACGAAATTCAAGAAGGGAGTTTAACGTAAGGAAATGGGATAGGCGTGCATATACTAGTTTTTCAAGAAGCTTTGAAGCAAGAGGGAGGAGGGAAAGAGGGCGGTAGTTGGATGGGGAGGTAGGATCAAGGGAAGGTTTTTTGAGGATAGGTGTGACCAGTGCATTTTTTATCGATGAGGGAAATGTACCAGTGCTGAGGGAGAGGTTGAAAATGTGTGTTAGTATAGGGGTAAGGGTAGCAGAGAGAGAGGGGAGCAGCTGTGAGGGGATAGGTTCAAGGGGACAGGTAGTGAGGTGAGAGCGCAGTATAAGTGCCGAAACTTCTTCCTCAGTAACAGGGGAGAATGAACTAAGTTTCAGGTTATGAGGGTTGTGGTTGAGTGAGAGTATTTGAGGGGGGGGAGAGAATGGAATTATGTTGAGAGCTGATTTCATGTCTGATGGAGTCAATTTTGTTAATGAAGTGACTGGCAAAGTCTTGAGCTGACAGAGAAGTTGTATTAGGAAGTGGGGGTGGGCGGAGGAGAGTATTGAAAGTGGAGAACAGACGTTTTGGGTTTGAAGAAAGATTAGAGATAAGAGTAGAGAAGTAGTGTTGCTTGTGGAGATTAAGGGCAGAGTAGTAGGAGTTCAAGATGAATTTGTAATGAAGAAAATCAGCTGAACTCCATGATTTTCTCCAATGCCGTTCAGCAGTATGGGAACATCTGCGTAGGTACCGTGTCAGAGGAGTATGCCAGGGCTGGGGATGAGTGTGTGATTTCCGAGCAGTGGTAAGAGGGGCTAGATTGTTAAGGACGGATATAAGGGTGGAATTATAGTGGCAGATAGATTGTTCAGGGCAGGAAAAGGAGGAGAAGTATGAGAGGAGCGGTTTAAGGGAATTAGCAAGTTGTTGCTGATCTAAAGACCTAATGCTTCTGTGAAGTTTGGTGTGAGGAGTAGAAGGTGGGAGAGTTGTGGGAAGGGATGATATGTTGCAGGTAAGGAGATGGTGGTCAGAAAGAGGAAAAGGGGAGTTTGAGAAGTTTGAGAGAGTGCATCGATAGCTAAAGATCAGGTCAAGAGAGTGACCATCTTTGTGAGTGGGAGAATCAGTCCATTGTGACAGACCGAAAGAGGAAGTGAGTTGCAGAAGTTGTTTAGCAGATGAGGCAGTGGGATTGTTAATGGGGATGTTGAAGTTGCCAAGAATGAGGGCAGGGGTGTCTGAGGAAAGGAAATAGGGTAGCCAGGTAGCCAAGTGATCTAGAAATTGAGCCAGGGGGTCGGTATATGACTGCAACACGTACAAGTTCAATCCGAATCTCATTGAATCAGCCAATCGGATTGAACTTCAATCTGATTGGCTGATTGCATCAGCCAATCAGATTTTTTCCTACCTTAATTCCGATTGGCTGATAGAATCCTATCAGCCAATCGGAATTCGTGGGTCGCCATCTTGGATGACGTCACTTAAAGGAACCTTCATTTGTTGGGTAGTCGTCGGTGAAGAAGGATGTTCCGCGCCGGAGGTCTTGAAGATGGAGCCGCTCCTCGTCGGATGGATGAAGATAGAAGATGCCGCTTGGATGAAGATGTCTGCCGGTCCGGATGTCCTCTTCTGCCCGGATAGGATGAAGACTTCTGCCGGTCTGGATGTCCTCTTCTGCCCCATCGGATGAAGACTTCGGCCCGGCTGGGTGAAGACGACTCAAGGTAGGGAGATCTTCAGGGGGTTAGTGTTAGGTTTTTTTAAGGGGGGCGTGGGTGGGTTAGAGTAGGGGTATGTGGGTGGTGGGTTTTAATGTTGGGGGGGTTTGTATTTTTTTTTACAGGCAAAAAAGCTGATTACTTTGGGGCATGCCCCGCAAAAAGGCCTTTTAAAGGCTGGTAAAAGAGCTGATTACTTTTTAATGTAGAATAGGGTTGGGACTTTTATTATTTGGGGGGGGGGTATTTTATTAGGGGGCTTAGATTAGGTGTTATTAGTTTAAAATTCTTGTAATATTTTTTATTTTCTGTAATTTAGTGTTTGTTTTTTTGTAATTTAGTTTAGTTTATTTAATTGTATTTAATTGTAGGTATTGGCTAGTAATTTATTTAATTAATTTAATGATAGTGTAGTGTTAGGTTTAATTGTAACTTAGGTTAGGATTTATTTTACAGGTAATTTTGTATTTCTTTTAGCTAGGTATTTATTAAATAGTTAATAACTATTTAATAACTATTGTACCTAGTTAAAATAAATGCAAAGTTACCTGTAAAATAAATATAAATCCTAAAATAGCTACAATGTAATTATTAATTACATTGTAGCCATCTTAGGGTTTATTTTACAGGTAAGTATTTAGTTTTAAATAGGAATAATTTATTTAATGATACTGTAGTGTTAGGTGTAATTGTAACTTAGGTTAGTTTTTATTTTACAGGTAAATTTGTCTTTATTTTATCTAGGTAGCTATTAAATAGTTCTTAACTATTTAATAGCTATTGTACCTAGTTAAAATAAATTTAAATTTGCCTGTAAAATAAAAATAAATCCTAAAATAGCTACAATATAATCATTAATTATATTGTAGCTATATTAGAGTTTATTTTATAGGTAAGTATTTAGTTTTAAATAGGATTAATTTAGTTAATAAGAGTAATTTTTATTTAGATTTATTAAAATAATATTTAAGTTAGTGGGTGTTAGGGTTAGTGTTAAACTTAGGTTTAGGGGTTAATTAGTTTAATATAGATGGAGGCGGTATAGGGGGGCAGGATAGGGGTTAATAAATTTATTATAGGTGACGACGGTGTAGGGGGGGCAGATTAGGGGTTAATAAGTTTAATATAGGTGGCGGTGGAGTCCGGGGGTGGCGGTTTAGGGGTTAAAAATGTATTTAGTTGCGGCGGGGTACGGGATCGGCAGGATAGGGGTTAATAAATTTATTATAGGTGGGGCAGGATAGGGGTTGATAGGTATTATGTAGGTGGCGGAGGGGTTCGGGAGTGGCGGTTTAGGGGTTAATACATTTATTATAGATGTGGCAGGGTCCAGGAGCGGCGGTTTAGGGGTTAATACATTTATTATAGTTGCGGCGGGGTCTAGGAGCGGCGGCTTAGGGGTTAATAACTTTATTTAGTTGCGGGGGGCTCCAGGGGAGGTGGTATAGGGGGTAGAACAGTATAGTATAGTGTGGGTGCTTAGTGACAGCTTATCAATAAAGCTGTAAAAAAGCCGAAGAGCAGCGAGATCGGATGAATGATAACTATCACAGTACGCTGCTCATCGCCCCGTACTTGGTGCGCAGCTTTTTGACAGCTTTTTTGATAACTTTGGCGAACGTATTCAGGTCCGCGGTGGCGATGTGAGGCGAGCTTAGGCGAGCGTATTGGGGCTGGCAAAGGCAGGTACGTACAGAGCTTGATAACTAGAGGCCAATGTATCTAAAGGGATTGCATATGTCCCTGGATTACCACTGTTTTTTATGAATATTACTATAATATGTGGTCTGATGCTAACTTGTTTTCTTCTTTTCTCCAGGTGATCCGCTTAACAAGTGGATGAGGCAGCTTCCCATGTAGTTAGCCATATGACAGATTGTGTGTAAATAGTATACATCCTATGCTATACCAGGTTAGGAGCCTTTGTTTGGTTTGATCTGGCACAGTATTTAGGACGTGAGCGTTAGGCCCTGCATACTACTATGGTTAAGTGATATCCCACACTATATTTATGGTAGCTTTTTATGCGTGCTGAATATAAGCACTGTTACAAACTGCTATTTGTAACTGGCCCTTTAAATGGAAAATTGCCCTGCTTCCCTGGATTTTGGATAAGCCTATTTGCCAGCCTCCTTCCTCATGACTATGGCCCCTGGAAGATTGTGCCCCTGAGAACATATTAACTTTTATTGGGTGTGTATGGCCCTTTAAGAAACGTCTGGGGACATATTGTGACTTTGGTGAACAATGCCCCTTTAAGACTATGTCCCCAGACCTGTAAAATAACTTGTCCCTGGCGTTCTCCCACTTGGTTCAGTAAATGGGACTTGCTGAGCCAGGTGCCACACAGGCAGAGTGTTCCACAGAGGGGGAGAACTGTTACAGAGGCATTAGTTTTCATTGTGTGCCATTAAGTGCTATGTGACAGACCCTTCGGTCAGAACTAAAGAGATAACTTTGTTCAGCTTCAAGAAGCATTCTAAATACAAGTTTGCTGGGATCAGCGCTAATTAAGTTTAGTGAAAAACATTCCCATTGTCTAATCAGACTGCTAGTGATAAGGTGGACTGCATTGTCTTCTTGTGTGTAATGTTATCTGCTGTTGTGGCCTGTAAAAGGGAGTGTCTCTCTATCTAATATCAAATGTGTGATGGGGGATTTTATGCCTCCCCCTGAGAGTGTCCTGTTTGCATGTAACCTCAATAAAAAGCAGGCTGTATGTTCCAGCACATCAGACCTATTCTGACCCTCTAACTTGCAGCTTTGACTCATGTTTGTAGGGGACAGCTGTAATCACTACAGGGATTGCTATGCTTTTTATACTCCCTTAGCTACTGAGCTCTTGTAAGAGCCCTTGTTCCTGATCCTGCTTCGCTCTAGAGAAGGAAGAGGTTCACCTACTGGAGCCTGGTCGTAGGTCCAGGGCGCAGAGCAGACGGCGAGATACCAGCCCAGCAGCGGTGGTTCCTAGAGTCTGCATTACTGATGGTGGCTACGCAGTAGTTATAGTGTCTACGGTGCTGCTGCTCCTTTGGGGAGCGCTAGGAGCATCCTTTTCTACGGTCCAACTTCCAGCCAGCCTGGAGGCAACCGTAACAAGCACATTGCTGGCATGTTAGTGTTTCAGGTGCTTTATTGCCTACAGCTCATAAATATAGGTTTAAATACAGCATATCGAGTCTGATATCATTATATGACTATGCCTTGCCTATGCATTTACTGTATGCACTATGATACCCATCTCCTGTTATTGCATTATATATAATTTGCATGACACTATGATGAATTCTTAGCTGATTGCCTTTATTGTTGTAGAATCTGCTCCCTTGTGGCGCTTCGTAGCATCCTAGCGCATGCGCAGTAGTGCCGGTTAGACGTGCAGGGGCACAGCTGCTTGGGATCTCACGGTGGAGGGTTCTTCATAAATTGGTAAATGTTTTTATTCAGTCTGTTGGTCTGAGGATGGGGGAAACCCTGAAAACGTTAACTGTACAATAAATTATTTGTTTGAAAAACGGTGAGTGCCTTCCTATCATCTGCAAATTGTATATTAATCTTTTTATGCACCCCGGAAGTTGCCTACAAAAAGTGAGTGCTGGCTCCCTGTTTCTTAAAGTTAGTTTTATATATATATTTATAAATGTGCATTTGAGCCCTTTGCTGTCAAATACCTGAAAACATGAAAATAATTATACCTATGTATCTATTAATATGTGTCTCACTCTATAGTTACTGTAAATATTTAACATTATAAAGTTCTTCCCTTAAGGGATAATGCCCTTTTTATTGTAAATACATATTTATACATACTGTGTATATATATATAGAAAAAAAGTGCACTCCAAGGGATCCTTATTCAGGCACTTTTAATAGTATTAAAATATTAAAGTGCCTGAATAAGGATCCCTTGGAGTGCGCTTTTTTTTCTATGTTTGTTTGTCTGCTTTTTTTTTTTTTATTTAAAGTATCAATTAAGGGTACAGGAAAAAAAATAAGGAAATCACTAATTACATAATAGGGGGTAAAACATTTCTTCAGTAACACAATGAGTTATCACCTATTATTCTTCATAGAAAAGAAAGAAAACCATTATATATACCGTAAACATAATAAAGAACATAATAACATCTGAAGCTTACTACTAGTAATGACTAACCTTACTAGCTTGCCTAAACCTTTCTACGCTAATCCGTCAGCCCGGCCCCATAATGGAAGGGGGAGAGAACAACAACCAAACCCCCTTTATAAATCTCCTCTGTAGAAGAATTAAACCTTCCACTCTGGAGAAAATGAACTAAGCTCTAATTGCTGTATAAACCAAATAGAGCCCCTAAATGGAGCAACTAACTGAAGTTGGGCGTCTACAGAAAGGGTTAATATGACTTTCTCCCATTTCGAAAAAAATCTTTGTATTGACTTATCACTGGCATCTCTCAAATTAAATTGTTCCATTATAATCTGGTTATAGATTTTATTTACAAACTCCTTGAATTTAGGTTCACGTGGAGATTTCCAATTCCTGAGCCTAACATTACGTCCTACTAGAATCGATGTATTTATGAGCCTGATATTTGCGTAAGGTTCCTCCTGATTTACAAGGAAAAAAATATGTCTCAACTCAAATTTGAGATTGCAAGGATTTACCTTATTCACCCAGAAACACACTTTGCTCCAAAACTGGGACGCTTTAGGACAATTCCAGAAACAATGTATTTCATCTGCCTCCTTGGCATTGCATTTAGGGCATTTAAATTCTGTCTTATACCATTTAGACATTTTGGCTGGTGTAATATATGCTAAGTTTATTAACTTAAAATGTGATTCCTTCCAATCTATAAAAACTTGAGTTTGGTCAATTAATCTAAAGCTTTGTAAAATATGATCTTTAGTAACATATGGTAGAAGCTTATTCCATTTACTCTCTAGATCACCAATATGTAACAGCCCATAATGTTTAATAAGCAGGTTATAAAGAGTTGAAATGGAGACTTTCCCAGCTTGATATAATTTGATCACACCATCTAAGACTCCCAATGAGGTAGTATTTTCACCCTCTGCTTGTAAAGACCCAATCCAATGTTGTGCCTGGAGATAAGCGTAAAAAGAAGTTTTTGCTAAGTTAAAATTAACTCTTAGGTCTGCAAATGTCTTAATCAATAGGGTCTCATTTACACAAATGTCTTTTATATTTTTGAGACCGTTACTGGCCCATATGCAAAAAATTTTATGTGAGAATCCCGGAATAAATCCGGGTTTCCTACTAGAGGAAGAAATGCAGATCTGCGAAAATTAATATGTAATTCCAAGCAAACTTTTTGCCATGCTAGGATTATATACTTAAATGTGTACATATGTGTCACATTTACTGGCAATTTCACAAAGGGGATATGAATCAAAGCTTTCAAAGAGAATGGAGCTACCAATTGTGTTTCTAATTCAAGAAGGAAAACATAATCTTTTTCTAATATCCAGTCCAGAACAAATTTGACCAATGTGGCATAATTATAAAACTGAATATTCGGAAGTGCCAGACCACCATGTATTCTAAAATATTATAATTTAGCTAGGGATATCCTGGATTTCTTCTCGTGCCATATAAATCTAGTAAACAGTCTTTGCAGAAATTTTAAGTCTTTCTAGTAATTAAAAGAGGAAGATTCTGTAACAGATATAATAGTTTTGGGAATAGAATTGCTTTAATTAGCATTACTCTCGCAGAGAATGAAATAGGCAAATTGTGCCATCCTGCTAATTTCTGCTTAAATAACTCGATACATTTCCGGAAATTTAATTCGTACCAGCACGCAGGATTCTTGCTTAGGATAATACCTAAGTACTTAATTTCCTGTACTTCTTTAAAAGGATGTATAACAAGAGACTTAGGTTTATAAATGCACAGCAATTCCGATTTCCCCCAATTAATCTTGTAGCCCGAAATCGAGCTGAATGTTTCTATGATTCTTAGCAATTGGGGTATAGATTGTTTGGCATTACTTAGAAAGAGTAAGATGTCATCAGCAAATAGTGATGTCACAAGATTTTTATCCCCTAGCTTAATTCCTTTTAACTCTTTTCTTAATAAAATTGCCAGCGGCTCTAATGATAAATTGAAAAGTAAGGGGGAGAGGGGACATCCCTGACGTGTACCACGTTTGAGAGTGAAACTCTCAGATACTTACCCATTCACAATAATAGCAGATGTTGGAGCCTGATACAATATCCGTACAAACTGATAGAAATTCCCTATAAGACCGAATCCTTTAAGTGCCGTGAATAAATGATCTCATACTATACAGTCAAACGCCTTCTCAGCGTCGACTGTAAGTAAGGCTAAGTCTGTACTAGAATGCGTCTTTTTCTTATTTATTGATCTACTCCAAAAATGATCAATAACCAACATCACTTTTCGGAGATTCTTCACCGAATTTCTGCCCACCATAAAACCTGCTTGATCAGGATGTATTAATGGCTCAAGAATCTTCTTAAGTCTAGCTGCAACAATAGCGGTTAACAGCTTATAGTCCTGATTTAGCAACGATCTAGGTCTATAAGAGGACAGCATTTCTGGGTTTTTGTCTTTTTTCAAGATCAGCACCACATTCGATGATGGAAAGAACCTCGACCACATCTGGTTCTTAATATAGTACTGATTAAAAAGTGTTTCTAATGTAGGTAGGATTTGTAAAACTCTGATGGCATAGCATCCGGGCCTGGCGTTTTGTTTGACTTAGCCTGCTTAATAGCCTCTGAAATCTCACTTAGTGATATCGGTTCATTTAGTCGACTCAAATCCTGTGAATCTATTTTAGGTAGCATTACTCTTTTCCAAAAGTCTTGTTTATTATTTGAATTAACTGCTCCTATTGAGTAAACCACTTGGAAGTATTTAACAAATTCACGTCTTATCTCAGCAATATTAGTGATCCTTCTGTCCCCAATCTTAATTGTGGCTATAAAATTCTTCTGGGACCACCCTTTAGCCAATTTGGCTAGATATTTTGCGGAATTGCCATAATGTCCTCTAAATCTAGCTTTTTGTTTTTGGACTTCTATAGCTAAGGCTTGTTTCAAGAACAACTCTCTCTCTGTTCGAGCCGAAATATACTTAGCCCAGAGGGGCTGACTTGAGCAGTTTAAGTATTTTTTATATGCATTTTTAACCTGATTGGCTAATTGTTCTTCTCTATTTTTCTTCTTCTTTTTCCATTTGCATACATAAGCAATGATCTCGCCCCTCAGGACTGATTTTGCTGTTTCCCAGAAAATTTCTGGTTTATCTGTATGCGCAGGGTTAAACTGATGGAATTCTTTCCATCTAGCTTGTAGCCAGTTCTTAAATTTAGAGTTGTTAACCAAGAATTGGGGAAAGAAGAAGCGAGGATTATGAAGGCCTGGGGACCGAATTGCATTGATCTCCAGAGTAATGATTGCATGATCAGAGATAACGATCTCGCCTATCTCTGATTGAATCTCTAAACCTAACATCTTGCTGGATATTAAAAAGTAATCTATTCTTGAAAAAGATTTGAATGTCTTAGATTCACAGGTATACTCCTTACTGTCCGGGTGTTGAAGCCTCCATATATCTTTGAGTGCAAGTTTATATCCCAGGTTCTGTAGAACCTTAGCTTCCCTATTATATCTACCTCTTTGCGTAGGGGTAGACCTGTCTAAACTAGGGGTGAATGTCATATTCAAATCTCCAGTCAAGACAATATTCTTCCCCAGGAACGGAAGTAACTGCAAACTCAGCTTCTCCCAAAATCCTCTATCCAAGGAGTTTGGGCCATAAACATTACAAAAAATAAAATAACATTTATTAATCAAAATTTCTAGAATCTGGAATCTTCCTTCTGTATCCAGTACTTGCGATACAATTTGATAGGAAAGATGTTTATTAAATAATATGGCAACCCCTCTTTTCCTTTTATCATATGATGTTGCCGAGATCTCACCTACCCATTTCATTTTCAATTTGGGTAATTCATGAGGCTTTAAATGGGTCTCTTGTATGAATGCAATGTCGGGCTTATGTTTCCCCAATTCCTTAATAATCAGCTTCCTCTTAATTGGGAGGATATACCCCCCACATTCCACGAGACTAATATCAATCTATCTACCATTTAGAGCCAATGATAAATACACCCATCGCAAGTACCAAATCTGATCTGAACAGGAAAAAAAAAAAAAAAAAAATTAATCCCCATCTGTAAATAAAAACAGCATTAATATCTCTCCCCCTACCTCCTGGGGCCGACCATTTCACCAATCTACCATATATGTCAGCAAGGATCAAGCAAAACATTTCTATCTTAAGAATAAGCAGTCTTAAACTACTGTATTTTTTACATAAATCTGGTAGCCTCCACCTGATTATTTAATGCTATTAGATTACCGTCTTTTTCAAAGATAATTTTTGCTGGATATACTAATCTTGCATTAAAGTTAGCCTTAATCAGTCTGGAACAAAATGGTGACATCTCCCTCCTTTTAGCTAGGGTCTCTGCAGAAAAATCTTGGAAGATTAATATCTTATGTTGTGCTATCATTAAACTGTTGTTTTTACGGTAGTATCTAAGTATGTTTACCTTGTCCTGAAAATTTTAGAATTTTATAAGAACCGATCTTACCCTAGAAGTGCCATCAGGATTGTTTCTAATTGGGCCAACTCTGTGGGCTCTTTCTATCTGCACTGGTAAGCCTTCTACAGGGAACCCCACCAATTTCGGGAGACTGGAGGAGGCAAAGGACAGTAGATCCTGGTACTCAGATGTTCCTGGGAGACCCACTATTCTTAAGTTATTACGTCGGGCCCTGTCCTCTAACTCCTCCAATCTCGAATGTAACTGCGTAATCTGGCGGCTCTGTGTGGCACTCGACTGCTCTTGTATATTAATTTGGTCCTCTATGTCCGAAACCCTCGTTTCAACTTCTGCTATCCTTGTAGCAAACTGCTTTACCTCTCCTGAAAGACTTGCAATATCTTGTTTAATTGATTCAAACTGAGGCATAAAGAGTTCTGCAATTTGCTGTAGTAACTTCACATTATCTGATGTACTCACTGGCGGATCATTAACGGCTTCTGTACTAGTGTCAATCTGTTTCGCTTTTCTTTCCTTGTGTTTAGGCGCCATTGTTGGCGAATTATTCTTAGAGTGCAATACAAATTTTTCCATAAGGAACCCAAGATTAGTCCCAATACGTAAAATAAGTGTGCAAGACACCCGTGTAGAAAATTAGTGCGAAGTGACGTGTAACTTAAACATAGAGAAATTACAAAGACTTAACTAACTTAATACTCGTGCAAAGAAGAAAAATTGTGAAAGCCGTTCCACCTACCCTATCTTATGCAGGTAAAAGCAAACCTGCATGTATAGGGTCCCTAAAAATCAGAAGGGAAAGCAAACCAATAAAACAAGAAAAAAGTGTGTGACCCTTGGAATTCAAAAGAACCCCAACAACGTGAATAAAAAGTGAAAAGGGGCGGTAGCCCGCCCAAGTAAGGTGAAAGAAAAGCAATAATATTCCAGCCAGCACACCTAATCTCAGTCTTAACAGACCGAGCCTTTGTCTTAGACTGTCAATAATCTTATTCCTGGCCTCGCCTTATGAATTATTAACTCTCAGCTGTCTACTATAACACCAGCTATTGTGTCTAAATGTAATAATAAATGATATATTAGTATGTGTTATTGTTCTTAGAGAACTACCTTATATCAACAAAAAATGTAACTGAGGTAAATGCAATGATCTTACTATCTAATTCCTGTAGAAAATTACAAGCATATATACAATACAGTAAGATATATGACCTGATATTTCTAGTTTTCATAAACAGTCAAAATGATTTCACTTTAAATAAGCTTTCTCAAGCCTATTTATACAAACATTCTATCTTTTATCTGCAACACTGTTCATGTAGTCTTGATACACCCAATTTTGTTACATACTCAGTATAGCAGGAAAATACCTAGTTCATCAGGCCAGGCACAGAGTGCTTAACCTAACTTAACTAACAAATTAGGGTACTTAATAGATACAAAGATGTCCAACAGGGGAGATATCAGGTTATCTGATGAAAAACAACTTTCCCCAGGCAGGGTAACAACCTTATGGAGCCTGTCCTTGTTTTCTATTCCAGCCAAAACATGACATGATGTATCCTGTGTAGATAGTTCCAACTTTTTTAAATAAACTTCACTTTGTTACCAGCAACCGGTATTTATGGTCCAGTTATATCATTAGACTGGGCTTTTACTTCAGAGACACATTTGGATCTTGGAAAAAAATAAAGCATCACATACGGTTTTAAGTATGGCTCAATAAGACCCAGCACAGCTACTATTAGTCATGAGTGAGACTTTTCACCATGCGACCCGTACACCATCTACGCTTGGATAGTACCTCAGTTGTAAACTAGCGTGCTGTATCTTTAGTTTAACATCACCAGGGCCAGCAATCATGTATTTCCCAGGGTTTTCAAATTAGCCTGCAAACTTATGGCTGTAACCGGCATCCAATTTCCAACGGTCAGTATGGCCCCTTTTATGTGAACTTGTTAACAAAATGTGGCCCCACTAAATACTGTCATAATACCCAGGTGACCATTGTGGGGTTTCAACTCCACTCCACATTTGCTCAGCACACGCTTACCGATTTACCAGCGGAGACCTTGCTGTTCATCAGTATAGCCGTCTTCCTTAATGTCAGGCAGTCCCTCACGCAGCAAGCAAAAGTCTGGAACCAGGCCAGATAACTCGCTACGGGTGCATCGATATCCAAAAAAAGTAATCACCACTTTTGTCAAACTTTGCGCGACCAGACTTCTTTCTTTACTGGTAGGCATTTGTAGAGATCCTTACCATCTCCTGTATCCGCACCTCGTCCTTAGCCGCGGACCAGACCCACTTCCGATCTGTCTCACTCTGCTGCGGACAGATGTTTCCCGGTGCCAAGTGCAAGTGGCTCTGCTGTGAGCCTGTCAGCATCAAGAGACTTCCCTGCCTGGAATAGGACCGCGTCGGCCCGCTACCCGTGCTGCAACTGACAAGCACAGCCAAGGGATCCAGGCGTCTTGGAGAGATTTTTCCGGCCCTTTCGATTTCAGAGCCCTCTGTCAGCGTGCGTGTGCTTGCTGACTCCACCCATCCGGAAGTCCGTCCGAGTTTGACACCCTTGTTTGCCTGCTTTGCTGCACCCAGGGCATTGGATCAACTGTCAGCTTGGAGTGCAATCTTCTTCTACTTTATATATATATATAAATGTTATGCATTTTAAATAACAGTATCATATAGATATATTAAATAATAAAAAGTAAAGTATTTTTTATGTGAAGAACACAGAAAGGTAAAAAAATATGTGTCGCAATTTAGATTTTAACGCAGTTAGGTCAGTGCAAATACAAACTTACGGCTAGATTACGAACTGTGCGTTAATTTAAAAAAGCAGCGTTAAGAGGTCCTAACGCTGCTTTTTTATGCCCTCTGCTATTATGAATCTTGCAGGTATAGGTGTACCGCACAATTCTTTGGCCTTACCACAAAACGACTTACGTAAACTATGTAAAGTCTTTTTTCTATGGGACTTCCATAGCACTGGTATTATGAGTCTGTCCTGGGAGGCCAAAAAGTGAGCGGTACACCCTACCCCGTCAAGAGTCCTAACATTTAAAAGTCAGTAGTTAAGAGTTTTATGGTACAACGCCATAACAGAAAACTCATAACTAAAGTGCTAAAAAGTACACCAACAGCCATAAACTACCTATTAACCCCTAAACCGAGGTCCTCCCGCATCGCAAACACTAAAATTAAATTTTTAACCCCTATGTGATGGATACCCCAGCTACCCCGACTGGGTAGCTCCGCCAAACAGGTCCTGCTTCCTCCCTGCCGACTGCAGCTATGTAGCTGGCAAGTGACCACAGCCTGTAGCCACCCCTGATGCCTGACAGCACCAGTACTCAGGGTCCCACCCTGTGGCAGACTCCAGCTACCCAGACTAGGTAGCTATGCAGAAGTGTCCTTCCTCTGCCTGGAACAGGCTGCTATGTAGCCCAGGAAAGTGATTTCTATGTAACCCAGGAAAGTGATTCTGGCTGGAGCCCACCTAAATGACGGGACAGACTAGCCTTCAGATTAAATAAGAACTGATTTTATTGAAAACACATACTCTTTTTATACAAACAGCTCATCTTGATAAGACCCTGGACAATCCCACTATTTTAAAGCCATTCCCGCCCCTCCAGACAGCCCAGCACTGCCATAGGAGCCACAATCCCACATAATCCCAATACCTAGGGGTGGCAGTGGAGGCTCCTCTATAGGAGCACTTGAGCACGTGAACCCCCTGACTGACCCCTGATGCCCCCTGACCCCTGATGAACAAAAAAAAAAAAAAAAAAAAATAGTGAGAGAAAAAAATAAATACATTTTTAAACCTTTTTGCTGATTAATTAAAAAATACTTCAGGGGGCTCCACTGCAGTTTTAAGTAAAAACATAAAAATTGCCTTATTTAGGCTGAAAGTGGAATGGACATTTGCCTAATACTTCTATCTATCGCACATGATGTGCAGTGCGATACATAGAAGTATAGGCAAAAGCTCTTTCCACTTTAAAGCTGCATTGACAGCAGCGCCACCTACAGGCCAGCCCATAGGTCTCCTTTACCGCACAGCTCTTAGTGTGCGAGAGCCAGCTGTCACGTGACACTCGCACACTAAGAGCTGTGTGTGTGGAGGCAGTGGCATGGAGAGCTAATCCAGACAGCCAATCAGCTATCAGAGCTGCTGGAGAGGCGTGCCGGGCTTGGACGCGGGAAAGTGAAGCGGATGGAGCTGCTGCCAAGTCTCAAGTCCGAGTCATGTCAGGTCAGTTAGCTTCTAACAGCACAATCTCCATCACTGCATCACAAGTACTGTTATATGGTTGAGCCGTTGTACGCAACAATATTACTGCAAGAATGTTGAGAGCCAAGATCTCACTACATATGATATTGCTGAATTAGAATGTTGCCAGTAACCAGGGGCCCTTTTCCACTGCAGGTAGATGCAGCATGCAGCAGCACTAAGTTTTTTTCATTATTGTTATTTTATATTAATATTTATTTTGTTGATATTTGGCTGGAAGGAACTTTCTGGAGTGGGGAGGAGTAGTGTTCACATTTGTGTGCTGGAGGTGCGAACGGTCCGTTGGCTAATGCAGAGTAAGGGAAGAGACTGAAGTCAGACTGTGGTGAAGTGGAAGGAGGTAAGTCCTGGCATGGCTGACAGGCAATATACAGCCCAGCCCCTGCAATATGTGGACCGGAGGAGTCCGGTCCACATATTAGACACTTCCAGGCTTCAGCTCCACCCACCAAGGCACTGTGCGCAGGCCAGTTACTTAGCTCAGCTCTGAGGCGGCATTAGGCAGGAAGAATAGTGTGTGGTGTGGTGCAAGGGCATTCAGTGAACTGCATAGGGATTGCAGAGAAACCAACAGCATTAGAAATGTAATGCAGCTGTAATTCACAAGTGTCTTCATGCAGGGAGCTGGACAGAAAACAGCCCTGCCTACTTGTGTGAGTATATTGTGTTTGCAGAGAGCTGATGTTTTGGGGAGCAAGGTGTTAGTAGCTTTACTATATGGGAAACTCTTATGGTAGGGCTAACAATGTAAACCAAAGCTAAATATGAGCAAGGAATCTATTAAGTAGGACTGAGCTGCCACTACTTAAAAAAAATTAAAGACCTCTTAAAACGATCCCTTCTCTCTGGGGCAGCTACACACCCACATTCCTGTGTGCTCATGTGACATCCTGCTGAGCTGCCTGCAGACAGGGAGAGTGAGAGAAAGGTGAGCCTGTCATTTCTTTTTTCAACTGTGCAATCTGTTTCTCCTTGTTTGCCATAGATCTTCCAATGAAAATATCAGGTGGTCTAACCTAGGGGCAGATTTATACAGGCAGCATATGCTAAAGAGGTAGTGAGGTACTATGATAACTTTTTAATTATAGCAGCTTCAATTAGTCTGCCATTCCTATGCATGCAATTCTCTTTTAATAACCCTTGCCCTCTTTGTGTGGGTCTGACACTCTTTAGTGTCCATAAAGCTACATATGATTCAGCACCTACCTTCAGTGTTATATGGTGTATTATGGCAGCTTAGAGGGTCCACTGTATCCATGTAATATCATAATACATACAATCTCTACAGCACCAGTATAAAATAAAAAGCAATCTTTTTTTCCAGCTTTGGGTCAATGAACAGCATCAACCCTTTTAGTGTCCAGCAGCTAAATAATTGTCCTAGTTAACTCAAAAATAGTGAACCCTAAAAAAATTAAAAGGTTTAATTGTTCAAGAGCTTTGTATTTAAATGTTTGTTTTATTTATGTTTTGGTTTTCTCATTATTTTTATAATGGATATTTTTGACCTCAGAAAATTTAAATAATTCTATTAACCATAAATTATATGCAGGTAACCTCCAAAATTTAAATTATGAAGAAATTGTTAATGACAACCATTTTAACATGCTTAATCTATGTAACTTTTAAAAACTTAGTACACACTATTAAATTGTTGTCTTAGTTTTCAGACCTAGTATGAGATAAACAAAACAAATCTCTTGTCAGCTGTAAATAAAGCCTTGTGTTTTAAGAATTAAAAGGCATAATTCAATGTTTTGTTGTTTAACGCCATGCTATCTTTTTTATGCCAGAATGAATATTAATATAATTTTTTTTCAAATTGCTTTTATTAAAAATGCTAGTGTAATAATGCCATCCTCTATTTTTTAAAACCTTTTTTATTCTGATCATGTTCTTTGGTCAATTTCTGTTCCCCCCTGAAGTGGGTTATACACATATGTAAGATCTTGCAGCAGAAGTGCTGCTAATTTGCCAGTGGAGTTGTGTACTGAGCCCCCTGGGCTAAAAGTCACCATTCCTCCTCTGATTATGAGTAAAGCACTTTCTTCCTGTCTCTCACAGTGCAGCCAGGCTAAGAGATCTCTTCTGCTTTGCCCTCCCCCTCCAGCGCGGAGCTGTCACTGTTGTCTGCGGAGCTGTCACATTTGTCTATAGTGAGTTTAGACAGCATACAGGAGGGATTTAAGTATCCCAGACAATAATGAATGTAAGGGGATGTGTTTGTGGGGCATCTCATACTGTCAGCAGCTCAGAATACTTTTCTTTTCCCTTGCTGCTTTTTTTTTTGTAGCCTGGCTGGTCTAGTAATACGTTCCTAGCCAGCTTCTCCCTGCTATAGTAGCTTCATTCTGTAAGACTGTAACTCCCCCATTTATGCTGATTTAGGTGACTTGTGGTTTTTGAGTTGCTAAGAGTAAAGCTCTCCTCTCATACAACTGCAAGCCCTTTGTTATCACTCACAAACATTTTGTTAACTACTTGGTTGGCAGAAGTGATGGGCTATAGAAGTCAAGCATGATTGTATTGTATGATGATATGATGTATGTTTTTGTTAGAAGAAGTGGGGGGCAAAACCATTTCTTCCAGCAGGGCCCTTTGTTCATTAGGTCCACAACTGGTGTGGTGGGTGAGCTGAGGGAGGGAGGCAAAGGCAGCGCCATCATCTGCATCTCCCAGACTACAACTGGTAAGTACTCCTGCCTGCTTGTTGTTCCAAAAGTGTTATGGCAAAGTAACAAGTAAGAGAAAAAGCAGCATCCATTATCTGAGTCTGAGTCAAAATTATACACTCAGTGAGACTGAGGTGTTAGGTACTCAGCAGGCTCCACCTGGGTTAACTGCATTACTGTGTGGCTCAAAGCAGGATAACTGAATGTACACTTTCTGTTGGTCAATTTATAAACTGACAATGTTAAGGGAAATGCAAAGTGCGTGATAACATTGTGGAAACATAAACACTGATGACCACCTGCTTGGAGAATTTAAAGCTGTCTATACCCCCAAGGCAGATCTCTCGCCTAAGATGGTGATAGTGAGAGATCTGCCTTGGTGGTATGTGGCAGCTTAGAAGTTTCAAGCAGGGGGTCATCTGTTTGTTTTCCATGTTGTATCAGGCACTTTGCATTTCAATTATTACAGTTTATTTTGACCCAGAGTGCACATTCACTTATCCTTTCAGACTTTGCCACAGGAAGATCTTTGTTACAGAGGTCTGCCTGGAGCCTGTTGAGTACATCACTGTCTGCACCCATTACATATGTATCTGGTGGTACCTGCAAAATATGATACTTCTGTAACTGCGTGTCCATAGATATTAGTGCTGCTGCTGATTTTTTTTTTTTTAGATTAGCAACAGTTAGTAATGTGCCCTTAGTGGTCAGCTAGTCCTTTCTTCCCTCACTCTCTTGATTACAATAATAGCACCAGTAATGTTTGTCTATTCTGGCCTATCCAATTGCTCCATTCAGGCCAAAAATTGTCTCTTTATATGTCAAGTAAACATAGGGGTGGGGCAATGAGGGTGAGAGGGGCAGAGAAGGTAGGTAGGCGGGCAAAGAGGGGGGGCCCTGTCACACTTTTGCCCGGGGGCCCTGGTTAGTCTCAGTCCGCCCCTGCCAGTAACCCAAATTGAGGCAAGTGACATAATTGTTGCTAAATTCCATTCTGTTTTTGGAGAGCATACAGCTGAAATAGCTTATACAACTATAAATAATATAGTGGACTGTGTCCTGTTTTTGCCGGTCACGAGCTGTATGTGTGTGTATGTATGTATGTATGTATGTATGTATGTATGTATGTATGTATGTATATATATATATATATATTGTATGTATGTGTGTGTATGTATGTATGTATATATAGTGTATGTATGTGTGTATGTGTATATATATATATATATATATATACACACAAAATAAAATGGGCGGGGCCATCTGAGGGCGGGGCTAGTGTGCTCCCCCATCTTCAAAAGTCACCAGCCGCCACTGAGGGGTGGCGGTTTTGGGGTGATTCCTGTGGAGCAGCAGCACTTCCAGTGTGTCATTTTAACCCTTTAAGGACACAGCTTTCAGTTTGCTCAATTGTTTTATGACGGAAAAATTCCGTCATATGTCCTTAAGAGGTTAAAGCTCTCTGTCCCCAAATGCTACCGTCCAAAAATCAGCATGAGTTGTTACTGGGGACCGGAGTTACAGTCCGTTGAAGTTATGGAGTTAGGGGTGTCCAAAAACCCCCAGTTCCCAAAGGAGCTCCCCTCTGATAATTGTCACAGCTCTTGTCCTCCCTGGGGGCTACCAATCCCCAAATGAGCGGAGCTCTGGGGCAAAGGGCTGCTGTAGTGACCAGGGGTAAAGTTAGCAGGTGTCCTGCTGTCCTGTGGCCGACCGGGAGTTCCAGGAGCCCGGCCAGCCTGAGAGGAGTTAGGCGGGTGTCCGTCGTGAGGCGGTTGACTGGGAGTTCCAGGAGCCCGGCCAGCCTAGGAGGGTTTTCCTGGTCATACACCTGCTCTTCGCAAAACAAGCAAACAAAAGCTTCCAGAGACTGTAGTTGCTCTGAGGAGCCCAAAACCACTGAGAAACAACAGGGGTGAGGTTGTAGGGGGGTGGGGGGTAGCCTTAGCTGTCTGGTATCCATGACATGGGGCAAGGGTTCAGCCCCTGCAGCCCAGTATCCGTGACAACTCCCGCCTCCAGTGTGGGAGACTCGGCTAGATCCACACACGGGTTGGCCTGGGGATGTCTGAGGAGTTTATGCCACTTCAGTCCGCCGGGAAAGTCTGTCAGCATTCCCTTGCTCTCTCTCGGTCGGTACTGGATGTAAAAGTTAAATGGCTGTAGGGCTAGGCTCCACCTCAACAGTCTCCTGTTGTCCCCGGAAACCCGGTTGAGCCATACTAGGGGGTTGTGGTCAGTAAGGATGGTGAAGGGTCTCCCATATAGTTAGGGCTGCAAATTCTTCAAAGCCCATACCAGCGCCAGACACTCCTTCTCAACCACAAGGTAGCCTACTTCTCGGGGTAGCAGTTTGCGACTGATGTAGGCAACAAGGTGGTCCTGTCCTTTCTTGTCCACCTGGCTTAGTATGGCCCCCAACGCGAACATGGAGGCATCTGTGTGGACAGAAAAACGTTTGGCTGGGTTAGGAGCGGCCAGTACTGGGGCAGAGATTAAGGCAGACTTAAGACTCGGGAAGGCTTTTTCACACTCGGGGGACCACAGAACCTGTCGGGGAAGTCGTTTACGGGTCAGGTCAGTCAGGGGTTTGGCGAGGGTGCTGTAATTAGGGACGAACCTCCGGTAGTAGCCTGCAGTACCCAGAAAGGCAATGACTTGGGTTTTGGTCCTGGGGGTGGGCCAGTTAGCCACTGCCTCGACTTTGGCTGGCTCGGGTCACTGCTTACAGTACTGCCCAATGGTACACTTATCTGGCTTCAAGTTTAGGCCGGCGGCTCGAAGACAATCTAAGACGATGCCTAGGTGGACCAGATGGTCCTCCCAGGTCTCGCTATAGATGGTAAAGTCATCCAGGTATGCACAGGCATAGTTCTGGAGGCCATCCAACAGGCGGTCTACCATTCTTTGGAAAGTGGCTGGGGCCTTCTTCATTCCAAACGACATGACCTTAAACTGGTATAAGCTGAAGGGAGTGATGAAGGCAGACTTGGGGACGGACTCAGTGTCAAGGGGGATTTGCCAATAACCCTTGCATAGGTCGAGGGTGGTCAGGAAGTGGCCCCGGGCAATTTGATCTAACAGGTAATCTACTCTGGGCATGGGATAGGCATCAGTGGTGGTTCAGCCGTTGAGTCTATGGTAGTCAACACAGAACCTGGTAGTTCCGTACTTCCTGGGTACTAAAACTACTGGGGAGGCCCAGGGACTGTTGGATGTGTTCAATGACACCAAGGTCCAACATTCCCTACTGTCCCTGATGACCTCTGGGACCCTGTAGGCAGCCTGTCACAGGGGAGTCTGTCCTGGGGCCTCCACCCAGTGGATGGCTGTGGTGGTAAATCAGGGACAGTAGAGAACGTTACTTCTTTGTTCCAAGAGTTGCCGGACCTGCCTTTTCTGTCCGGGCTCTAACCTATCGTAACCTGTCTAACCTCTAACCTGTCAGTAGGTCCAGGAAGCTCCGGCATTGGAAGATTTTCAGAGTCCTCCACTGCCGGCGCACAGATAGTGGCCACATCTCTGGGTCTCTCTATGTATGCCTTTCACATGTTCACATGAAAGGTCTGACGGATCCTTTCATCTGAACACTTCGCTACCAGGTATGTGGTGTTGTTCAGTTGTTCCACAACTCGGTAATGTCCTTGCCAAGAGGCCTGTAGCTTGTTGGTTTTGACAGGTTTCAGAGCGAGGACCTTCTGTCCCACAATCAGGGTCTCGTACCATCGCTTCTGCCTGTGCTGAGAGGCTTGAAGGTTCTCACGTACCTGGTCAGCCAGGTACTTCAGCCGGTCTCTGAGCTGGAGTATGTACTCCACAACAGAGTGCTCTTCCCCCCTGGTGGCTCCCTCCCAGTGGGCTTGTACCAAATCTAGCGGGCCCCTAACCTTTCGACCATATAGAAGTTCAAAGGGGGAAAAAACGGTGGATTTCTGAGGTACCGCTCGATATGCAAAGAGGAGGTGCGGCAGGAATCTCTCCCAATCCTTGTGAGTGTCCGAGAACATCCGAAGCAGTTGCTTTAGGGTCCTGTTAAACCTCTCACATTTGTCTGGGGATGGTAAGGGGCGCCGTGTAGGGGTTTAATCCCACACAACTCCCAGAGTTGTTGAGTGATTTCCGCAGTGAACTGCGTTCCCTGATCGGAAACCACTTCCCGAGGGTAGCCTACCCTGGTGAATATCCGGAGCATCACATCTGCTATGGTCTCTGCCTTGATATTGGCCAAGGGGATTGCCTTGGGGTATCGGGTGGCATAGTCCACCGCTGTAAGGATGTATTTCTTCCCTGAGGGGCTGGGCTGAGCTAATGGTCCCACAATGTCTACTGCCACTCGGCTAAAGGGTACCTCAATAATGGGCAGGGGATGGAGGGGAGCTTTCATATGGTCACCTGTCTTTCCTACATTCTGGCAAACCTCACACGATTTACAGTATTCCTTAATATTGGCTGTAATGCCTGGCCAGAAGAAGGTTTGAGTCAAGCGGCGGTGTGTCCTTTGCTTTCCTAAGTGGCCAGCTAAGGAGATGTCATGCCCTATGTTCAGTAGATGGGACCGAAACTTCTTCAGTACAACCAGCTGGCGTTTGGGCACTGGTCCTTTTCTCCTCTTGGAGATCTGGTACAGGAGCTCTCCCTCCCACTGGAACCGTTCGTCTCCGGGGCCCTGGGTGTCAGCACCTACTCGGTCTCGGTAAGGGGCTATGGTCGGGTCGCTCAAGGTTTCATTGGCGAAGTCAGAGGGGGTTGCCCAGGAGGGGGTGTCAGTAAGTTTGGGGTTAGTGGGGACAGGAAGTCGGGGAAAGGTAGAAGTCAGGGGGGGTAGGTCTTACCTGGGTCCCCAGAGTTGGTGAGGTTGCTTGGCATCTGGCCTGCTGGCGGGTAGTCACTGGGCAGGTATCCGGAGAGGCATCCCCCACAAAGGCGGACACAAGGTGGCCGAGGTCGTTTCCCAACAGGACCTCGGCAGGGATGTGGTGCATAACCACCACTTCTACATTGCGGGAGTCGTTTTTCCAGTCCAAATGGACCCAGGCTGTAGGAATCCTGAGGACCTCACCTCCTGCTACCCCCACAGTGAGGGTGCGACCAGTGCAGCCTGAGGGGGGAATGAGGTGAGGTTGGATCAAAGAAACAGTGACCCCCGTATAGCTCATTCCTTGAGCCACCTGCCAGTTGACCCAGACAAATTGCCGGTGTTGTTGTCGGTTGTCTTGGTCCATTGAGCTGACATGGTGCAAGACACCCACATCTTCTCCTGTCCACTCAGCATAGGGGTCGGAGCTCATGGTATGGGCACAATGGGCAGCGGCCTGATAGGTGCAGGCTTGAGGAGACCCCCACAAGGTTGAGGCAGGGTTCCTTGGCAGCTGGGCTGGGGGGTTTCGTTGTCTGGCTGGGCAGTTCCGTATAACATGTCTAGGGTGTCCACAACCATAACACCCCCGGGAATTGCTGCTCCCAGCTGGGTAAACAGGGGGCGGCCGGTTCTTTGGCTGCCGAAAGACCATTGGGGGTTAAGCTGGGGCTGGAGCAGAGCGGGTTGCTGGCCAGGGGTCGGTGGCCACCTGGCGCCAGGCATCCACATACTGATCGGCCAGGGTGGTGGTTTGGTCAGCTGTTCTGGGTCCCTTGTCTTTTACCCAGTCCCTTATCTCTGCTGGGGTGCAGTTGTAGAACTGTTCCAGGAGGATGAGTTGAACAGCTTCATCTAGGGTGGTGATGTGGCACCAAGTAACCCAGGAGTTCAAGGATCTAGCTAAGCGGTGGGCAAACTCGGTATACGGTTGTCCCTCTTGTCTGTGTAGTCCCCTGAATTTTAGCCAGTGAGCCTCCAGGGTGAGTCCATACCAAGCAAGGATGCACTCCTTCACCTGGTCATAGTTGCCTTGATCTTCAGAGGGGACAGTGTGGAAAGCCTCCAGGTCTCTACCGGATAGTTTCCCAATTAAGATAGTAACCCTATCAGCATTAGTGACTCCATGCATCTGGCACTGGGTCTCGAACAGGCCCCGTGAGGTAGTTTCTTTGGCCAGGAAGGGGGTCCAGGGGATCCAGCATGACCTCCCTATAGACTTCTGAAGCTCCAACATATGTATCTTGTTGGCATCAGTCACTATCCGAGTAATGATCTCTTTGGGGGGGGGGGTTGGTCCATAGAGAGCCAGTTGCCACTGTACCTGCCGCTGTTTGTCAGATGTCGTTGTCCCTGGAGTGGAGTGGAGGCTGTACTTGGCTGTCCTCCGCTTTGGTCACTGTCTGACCCACCAGCCTGTTTCCTAGCCCGATCGTCCTCCATCAGTTCGGCTACGAGCACTGCCTTTGTCTTGTTGCCGGTGACTTTCCCTCTAGTCTGCAGCAACATTATCAATTCTTCCTTCCGGAGCCAATGGTACTGCTCCATCTGGCAAGATCTTCAGTTAGTGGTTTGGACGTTCCAGGTAGACGGAAGCATCCCACCGCTACCAACCAATGTGACGGATACCCCGTCTACCCCGACTGGGTAGCTCCGCCAAATGGGTCCTGTTTCCTCCCTGCCGACTGCAGCTATGTAGCTGGCAAGTGACCACAGCCTGTAGCCATCCCTAATGCCCGACAGCACCAGTACTCAGGGTCCCACCCTGTGGCAGACTCCAGCTACCCAGACTAGGTAGCTCTGCCAAAGTGTCCTTCCTCTGCCTGGAACAGGCTGCTGTGTAGCCCAGGAAAGTGATTTCTATGTAGCCCAGGAAAGTGATTCTAGCTGGAGCCTACCTAAATGACTAGACAGACTAGCCTTCAGGTGAAATAAGAACTGATTTTATTGAAAACACACACTCCTTTTATACAGACAGCTCATCTTGATAAGACCCTGGACAATCCCACTATTTTCCCGATATTCCCGCCCCTCCAGACAGCCCGGCACCTCCATAGGAGCCACAGTCCCACATAATCCCAATACCTAGGGGTGGCGGTTTCGGGGTGATGCCTGTAAAGCAGCGGCACTTCCAGGGTGATTTGTTACTGGGGACCGGAGTTACAGTCCGTTGAAGTTATGGGGTTAGGGGTGTCCAAAATCCCTGGTTCCCAAAGGAGCTCCCCTCTGATAATTGCCACAGCTCTTGTCCTCCTTGGGGGCTACCAATCTGCAAAAGAGCAGAGCTCTGGGGCAAAGGGCTGCTGGAGCGACCAGGGGTAAAGTTAGCAGGTGTCCTGCTGTCCTGTGGCTGACCGGGAGTTTCAGGAGCCCGGCCAGCCTGAGAGGAGTAAGGAGGGTATCAATTGTGAGGTGGCCGACTGGGAGTTCCAGGAGCCCGGCCAGCCTAGGAGGGTTTTCCTGGCCATGCAACTGCTCTTCACAAAACAAGCAAACAAAAGCTTCCAGAGATTGTGGTTGCTCTGAGGAGCCCAAAACCACTGAGAAACAACAGAGGTGAGGTTGTAAGGGGGTGGGGGGTAGCCTTAGCTGTCTGGTATCTGTGACAGGGGGCAGGGTTCAGCCCCTGCAGCCCAGTATCCGTCACACCCTAATCTGCCGCTCCGGACACCGCCACCACCTACATTATATTTATTAACCCCTAATATGCTGCCCCCTATGCTGCCGCAACCTACCTACACTTATTAACCCCTAATCTGCCGCCCCCAATATCACCACCACTATACTAAATTTATTAACCCCTAAACCTAAGTCTAACTCTAACACCCCCTAACTTAAATATAATTACAATAAATCTAAATAAAAATTCCTATCATTACCTAAATTATTCCTATTTAAAACTAAATACTTAGCTATAAAATAAACCCTAAGCTAGCTACAATGTAACAAATAGTTACATTGTAGCTATCTTAGGGTTTATTTTTATTTTACAGGCAAGTTTGTATTTATTTCAACTAGGGAGAATAGTTATTAAATAGTTATTGTGACGAGACCAATCTCGCCACTGTGCATTGGAGGAGCCTGGTTGCCCGCCTGCTGCCTTTAGATCATCGCCCCATGTTGAAACGCTTGATTTTCCCCTGCAGGGAAATGAAAGCCGGGTCTGCCATAGTGTCCCACCAGGAGGGAGCCGTGTGACAGACCCCTCTGTCCTGGAACTATGTGGCTCTCCTGGGTAATTCGTGTGGATTTGTAAGATGTCCTGTCTGTATTTCCCCGTTCGTATTTGTTTTTTTTAATCTCCCGAACACCACTGAAACTGTCAACCTCCGTACGGATTATGGATTCGGGCATTATGTTTAAGTCAACCTGTGCTCATTATAGGTACAGGGTGTGAATCCAACAGTACTAAAGGGGTTAACTCTCTCCTTGTTCATTTTTGAGAAACTGTATTTTCTGAGACAGGTTTCCTGGCATCAGCTATTGTTTACTGTAATTAGGTTTAGGTGATACACTTTCACCTTGTTCAATCACCTCCAGAGTCCAGACTGCTAGGTGTCAGGAAGGAATCCATTGTTTTCTTGTGTTTGATTGTTTATTTGTTTACGTAATGTATTTTTATTGTATCCTGTAAAAGGGCGTCTTTCCTCTATCCATAGAGGTAATTGGATTTCTTCCCAATTATCTCCAGGATAGAGAGGAGGGTTTTACTGGTACCAAGGGGAGCGTTTATGCATTAGTCACTGTGATTGGCTAATGTACTATACTTTTCCCAATCTCCCATCTGGTCCCCTAGGGGAGTGTCCACCAGGTGGGAGACCTGCATAAATACCAGGCATGTAGCCCTCAATAAAGGAGATTCCTGTTCACTGCTTGACCCTCAACACGAAGCCTTGTCTCGTCTTTTTGGGGGGATTTACTGTATGCTGTTAGAGACTGATTGCCAGGAGTGTAAGCCGCTTGGGTGCTTTTCCTGTTCGTCTGCTAGCAGCTATTCGTGAGGTTCCATTTCGGGAGTTTGGAGCCTTCCCTTGTTTTTAATTCGAGAGTTTGGTGTTCTGCAGTAGCTGTGCCTGTGTCTCTGGAAGGGAAGTTTTACTAAACGGTGGTTTAACCCCTTGTGTGCAAAACGGTCCATAACAATTGGTGGCAGTGGTGGGATCATTCCCACAGCCAGAAGGACAGCTACAAGAGACACCATTCTGTGGATTTACAAGTTGGGGGCAACACATGTCCCAGTACAGCGACCCTAAAAGCAACAGAATGGAACCAGCAGTGTTATACAAGGAGGATTACCTGAATGGCTGGGATGCCTTAAGGAAAGGCATCTGGTACCAGGCCCTGGATAATGTACAACACCAGCAGGGGGAGAGTCTCCCCAGTGGAGAGCAGTGGTTGCAGAATCAAGTGGCCCTGCAGATGCCCTTCCTGGGAGAGCAGCCCCTGGAGGAATGGGTGAAGGAACTAGAGCACTGGATATGGCAGGAGCTATGGCTGGAGGATGCCTACCAGGCGCTCTGGTGGTATATGGCAGAGTATATACCCTGGACAGCCGAGCATGACAAGCCAGAGGGAGAGGAGTTTGATGGTCCTGGCTTGTTATGGGAGTCCTTTGCAGAGCCTGACTTCGGGAGCCCTGCGCAGACCAGCCTTCAGGACATTTTCTACGAGAGGGAGGCTAGGCATGACTGGGATTACCCCGATGAGGTAGCACAAGAAATGGCTCACTAGCGCAAGACCTGGCTCACCTAGCAACCCTGGAGTGGGAACTGGAGCAGGACTACCGAGATCTCTTCCACTCCATTGGGAAGGCTCAACAGGACAGCAAGGTGACAGACCCAGATCCAGACCCATTCAGCTGGGAAGATATTGTGGAGATTTACTGGGAAGGACCTCAGGTGGTCGGTGGAGATTGGGACGAGGTCTCTCCACCGGTCCTGCAGGGTATTGGGGGCCCAGTCTCCATTCCCCAGCCGCAGGCTGAGTTACAGGGGGCAGAGACAGTCGGTTCTGTCCCCCAGCAGCAGAGTGATATGCAGGGAATTGGGAGCCCAGTCTCCATTCCCCAGCGGCAGACTGAGCTACCGGGGGCAGAGATGGTCAGTCTTGCTCCCCAACAGCAGTGTGTGTTACAGGGAATAGAGAGCCCAGTCTCCTTTCCCCAGTAGCAGGACTCTGTATTGGGAGTGGAGACAGTCGGTCTCCCTCCCTCGCGGCTGGAAGTATGTATGGGAGAGGAGCTTGTTACCGCCCTCTCCCAAGTGGCAGCTTGACATACCCAGGGGAGACAGTAAGCCCCACAACCGTGCAGATGGGACCGTGGTCTCTGCACTTACTGCAGAGGGGGTAGGGATGGTCGGTCCTGTCCCCAAGCAACAGGGCTGTTTAGCCAAAGGGAAGACAGTCGGTCTTCCCCTCCAGCAACAGAGCTGTGTGTCAAAAGGGGAGACAGTCGGTCTCCCCCTCCCACAACCAGGCTCCAACCAGGCTACTTCCGTGGTAGCGCTGGCACCAGGGCAGAGTATCACTGGTCTCTGCCCTCTCAGCAACCCACCAAGGCAGCCTACCAGTCCCCCGGACAGCCATGTTGAGGCACCTGGACATGGACAAGTTTCTCCTCTATCCCGGTGTAGTAACCATTTATTGTGGGTGGGCTGTACTGCTGATTGTGTTTTGTGGGTGGGTTGCTGTACTAACCAGGGCACTGACTGGCAGGAGGTCAGATACTCTGTTAGTCTGTTTGGAAAAGGGGAGAGATGTGATGAGACAAATCTCGCCACTGTGCATTGGAGGAGTCTGGTTTCCCGCCTGCTGCCTTTAGACTATGGCCCCATGTTGAAACGCTTGATTTTACCCTGCAGGGAAACGAAAGCCGGGTCTGCCGGAGTGTCCCACCAGGAGGGAGCTGTGTGACAGACCCCTCTGTCCTGGAACTATGTGGCACTCCTGGTTAATTTGTGTGGATTCGTATGATTTCCTATCCATACTTCCCCGTTCGTATTTGTTTTTTTAATCTCCCGAACACCGCTGAAACTGTCAACCTCCCTACAGATTATGGATTTGGGCATTATGTTTAAGTCACCATGTGCCCATTATAGGTACAGGGTGTGAATCCAACAGTACAAAAGGGGTTAACTCTCTCCTTGTTCAGTTTTGAGAAACTGTATTTTCTGAGACAGGTTTCCTGGCATCAGCTATTGTTTACTGTAATTAGGATTAGGTGATACACTTTCACCTTGTTTAATCACCTCCAGAGTCCAGACTGCTAGGTGCCAGGAAGGAATCCATTGTTTTCTTGTGTTTGATTGTTTATTTGTTTACGTAATGTATTTTTATTGTATCCTGTAAAAGGGCGTCTTTCCTCTATCCATGGAGGTAATTGGATATCTTCCCAATTATCTCCAGGATAGAGAGGAGGGGTTTACTGATACCGCTTGGGTGCTTTTCCTGTTTGTCTGCTAGCAGCTATTCGTGAGGTTACAGTTCAGGAGTTTGGAGCATTCCATTGTATTCAATTCGGGAGTTTGATGTTCTGCAGTAGCTGTGCCTGTGTCTCTGGAAGGGAAGTTTTACTAAACGGTGGTTTAACCCCTTGTGTGCAAAACAGTCCATAACAATTGGTGGCAGCGGTGGGATCATTCCCACAGCCAGAAGGACAGCTACAAGAGACACCATTCTGTGGATTTACAAGTTGGGGGCAACGCATGTCCCAGTACAGCGACCCTAAAAGCAACAGAATGGAACCAGCAGTGTTATACGAGGAGGATTACCTGAATGGCCGGGATGCATTAAGGAAAGGCATCTGATACCAGGCCCTGGATAATGTACAATACCAGCGGGGTGAGAGTCTCCCCAGTGGAGAGCAGTGGTTGCAGAAGCAAGTGGCCCTGCAGATGCCCTTCCTGGGAGAGCAGCCCCTGGAGGAATGGGTGAAGGAACTAGAGCACCGGGTATGGCAGGAGCTATGGCTTGAGGATGCCTACCAGGCGCTCCGGTGGTATATGACACAGTATATACCCTGGACAGCCGCGCATGAAAAGCCAGAGGGAGAGGAGTTTGATGGTCCTGGATTGTTATGGGAGTCCTTTGCAGAGCCTGACTTCGGGAGCACTGCGCAGACCAGACTTCAGGCCTTTTTTCTTCGAGAGGGAGGCTAGGCATGACTGGGATGACCCCCATGAGGTAGCGCAAGACCTGGCTCACCTAGCAACCCTGGAGTGGGAACTGGAGCAGGAATACCGAGATCTCTTCCACTCCATTGGGAAGGCTCAGCAGGACAGCAAGGTGACAGACCCAGATCCAGACCCATTCAGCTGGGAAGATATTGTGGAGATTTACTGGGAAGGACCCCAGGTGGCCGATGGAGATTGGGCCGAGGTCTCTCCACCGGTCCTGCTGGGAATTGGGAGCCCAGTCTCCATTCCCCAGCTGCAGGCTGAGTTACAGGGGGCAGAGACAGTTGGTCCTGTCCCCCAACGGGAGAGAGAATTGCAGGGAATTGGGAGCCCAGTCTCCATTCCCCAGCGGCAGGCTGAGTTACAGGGGGCAGAGACAGTCGGTTCTGTCCCCCAGCAGCAGAGTGATATGCAGGGAATGGGGAGCCAAGTCTCCATTCCCCAGTGGCAGACTGAGCTACCGGGGGCAGAGACGGTTGGTCCTGCTCCCCAACAGCAGTGTGTGTTACAGGGAATAGAGAGCCCAGTCTCCTTTCCCCAGCAGCAGGACTCTGTATAGGGAGCGGAGACAAGCTGTCTCCCTCCCTCACGGCTGGAAGTATGTATGGGAGAGGAGCTTGTTACCACCCTCTCCCAAGTGGCAGCTTGACATACCCAGGGGAGACAGTAAGCCCCACAACTGTGCAGATGGGACCGTGGTCTCTGCACTTACAGCAGAGGGGCTAGGGATGGTCGGTCCTGTCCCCAAGCAACAGGGCTGTTTAGCCAAAGGGGAGACAGTCGGTCTTCCCCTCCAGCATTAGAGCTGTGTATCAAAAGGGGAGACAGTCGGTCTCCCCCTTCCACAACCAGGCTCCAACCAGGCTACTTCCGTGGTAGCGCTGGCACCAGAGCAGAGTACTGCTGGACTCTGCCCTCTCAGAAACCCACCAAGGCAGCCTACCAGTCCCCCGGGCAGCCGTGATGAGGCACCTGGACATGGACAAGTTTCTCTTCTACCCCGGTGTAGTAACCATTTATTGTGGGTGGGCTGTACTGCTGATTGTGTTTTGTGGGTGGGTTGCTGGACTAACCAGGGCACTGACTGGCAGGAGGTCAGATACCCTGTTAGTCTGTTTGGAAAAGGGGAGAGATGTGATGAGACAGATCTCACCACTGTGCATTGGAGGAGCCTGGTTGCCCGCCTGCTGCCTTTAGACTATGGTCGTATGTTGAAACGCTTGATTTTCCCCTGCAGGGAAATAAAAGCCGGGTCTGCCGGAGTGTCCCACCAGGAGGGAGCCATGTGACAGACCCCTCTGTCCTGGAACTATGTGGCTTTCCTGGTTAATTTGTGTGGATTCGTATGATTTCCTGTCCGTACTTCCCCGTTCGTATTTGTTTTTTTAATCTCCCGAACACCGCTGAAACTGTCAACCTCCCTACGGATTATGGATTCGGGCATTATGTTTAAGTCACCCTGTGCCCATTATAGGTACAGGGTTGGAGTCCAACAGTACTAAAGGGGTTAACTCTTTCCTTGTTCAGTTTTGAGAAACTGTATTTTCTGAGACAGGTTTCCTGGCATCAGCTATTGTTTACTGTAATTAGGTTTAGGTGATACGCTTTCACCTTGTTTAATCACCTCCAGAGTCCAGACTGCTAGGTGCCAGGAAGGAATCCATTGTTTTCTTGTGTTTGATTATTTATTTGTTTACGTAATGTATTTTTATTGTATCCTGTAAAAGGGCGTCTTTCCTCTATCCATGGAGGTAATTGGATTTCTTCCCAATTATCTCCAGGATCGAGAGGAGGGGTTTACTGGTACCAAGATGAGCGTTTATGCCTGAGTCACTGTTATTGGCTAATGTACTATACTTGTAGCAATCTCCCATCTGGTCCCCTAGGGGAGTGTCCACCAGGAGGGAGACTTGCATAAATACTGGGCATGTAGCCCTCAATAAAGGAGATTCCTGTTCACTGCTTGACCCTCAACACAGAGCCTTGTCTAATCTTTTTGGGGGGATTTACTGTATGCTGTCAGAGACTGATTGTCTGAAGTGTAAGCCACTTGGGTGCTTTTCCTGTTCATTGATGTTGAGAGTGTGATATAACCCAGCAAAAACCACACCCTTAGGGGGCGCCTCCAAACACAAATGACAAAAAATAGTAGTGTGAAAGGAAAAAGAGAAAATGGATATACAACTCTATAAGCACTATATCTACCATAGGAGATATGTGGAAAACAAGTTCCAATGTACAATAGTCCAAAAAAGTGTGGCAGCTCTCGGTTGTAGGATGGTCTTCCTATGATGTTAGATAACTGAAAAAAGAAAAAACAGAGGCGCCGACATGGCCTAGTAATGCAAAGATAAGTGGCTCCAATAAACACAAATCCAGATGTATACTCACAAGAGCAGCGCACCCTGTGGTGCTATTGATGCAGGCCGGAGCCTCGTAGTGGTCCAGCTCACTGTGGAATTGAAGTGGATACCCAGAAGATGTCCCTGAGGGGATTGATAGTAGATATCCTATGTGCACACAAAGTATACGCACATAGCCCAGTATTGTTTAAGACAGAGAGACAAGTAAGTAAAGAATAAACTTACAAGATCCAATGCACCTCCAGGTGCATTAACAGCAGGCTGGGACATAACAGTCGCCCAGCAGACTGGAAAACTCCCAGCAGGTCCTGGTCTTCCTCAGGTGGCTAATAGCAGCACAGCCCAATTATGTACTCACAAAAAATACACCAAAGGGCAAGCAAGTGTATTAAAATGTATAAAACTTTAATAAAAAGGTGACACATTTCTCAGCTGACTAAGAGCTGTTTCCTCAGGCTAAAAAATATATTTCATAATGAAAAAACACTTGCTATTTAACAGGATATGCATAATGAGAACACAATCTGATAGGTGCAACAATTAAGACAATTCATTAGTCAGAACTGTGTATAATTAGTTGGTATGGTAACCTTTGTAAACAATCCATTCACTGCAGTCTATAAAAACATATAAGCAGACAAAAGTTTTCCCATTTAAATGCTTTTCCTGTTCGTCTGCTAGCAGCTATTCGTGAGGTTCCAGCTCGGGAGTTTGGAACATTCCCTTGTATTCAATTTGGGAGTTGGTGTTCTGCAGTAGCTGTGCCTGTGTCTCTGGAAGGGAAGTTCTACTAAATTGCGGTTTAACCCCTTGTGTGCAAAACAGTCCATAACAGTTATTAACTATTTAATAACTACCTAGCTAAAATAAATACAAAAATACCTGTAAAATAAAACCTAACCTAAGTTACAATAACACCTAACACTACACTATAATTAAATAAATTTACTAAATTAAATACAATTACCTAAATTAAATTAGCTAAAGTACAAACCCTCCCCCACTAAATTACAGAAAATAATAAACAAATTACAGATATTTAAACTAATTACACCTAATCTAATAGCCCTATCAAAATAAAAAGCCCCCCCAAAATAAAAAAACCCTAGCCTAAACTAAACTACCAATAGCCCTTGAAATTAATCAGCTCTTTTACCTGTAAAAAAAATACAAACAACCCCCCAACAGTAAAACCCACACAAACAACCCCCCAAATAAATAATAAAATACTATCTAAAAAAACTTAAGCTCCCCATTGCCCTGAAAAGGGCATTTGGATCGGCATTGCCCTTAAAAGGGCAGTTAGCTCTTTTGCAGGCCCAAACCCTAACCTAAAAATAAAACCCACCCAATACACCCTTAAAAAACACTAACCCCCTGAAGATCGACTTACAGTTCTAAAGAGCGGACATCCATCCTCAAGGAAGCGGCAGAAGTCTTCATCCAACCGGGCCGAAGTCCTCAAAGAAGCCGGGAGAAGTCTTCATCCAAGCCGGCAAAGTAGTCCTCCAACCGGGCAGAAGTCTTCATACAGATGGCATCTTCTATCTTCATCCATTCGACACAGAGCAAGTCCATCTTCAAGACATCTGACGCGGAGCATCCTCTTCATCCGACGACTACCCAATGAATGAAGGTTCCTTTAAGTGACTTCATCCAAGATGGCGTCCCTTAGATTCCAATTGGCTGATAGAAATCAGCCAATCAGAATTAAGGTAGAAAAAATACTATTGGCTAATGCAATCAGCCAATAGGATTGAAGTTCAAACTTATTGGCTGATCCAATCAGCCAATAGAATTGAGCTTGCATTCTATTGACTGATTGGAACAGCCAATAGAATGCAAACTCAATCCTATTGGCTGATTGCATCAGCCAATAGGATTTTTTTCTACCTTAATTCTGATTGGCTGATAGACTTCTATTGGCTGATGCAATCAGCCAATAGGATTGAGATCGCATTCTATTGGCTGTTCCAATCAGCCAATAGAATGCAAGCTCAATCCTATTTGCTGATTGGATCAGCCAATAGGATTGAACTTCAATCCTATTGGC
Source organism: Bombina bombina (assembly GCF_027579735.1). Lineage (NCBI taxonomy): Eukaryota > Metazoa > Chordata > Amphibia > Anura > Bombinatoridae > Bombina > Bombina bombina. The sequence continues at coordinate 1,156,030,624 of NC_069504.1, forward strand.
TGATTGCACTAGCCAATATGCTTTTTTCTACCTTAATTCCGATTGGCTGATAGAATTCTATCAGCCAACCAGAATCTAAGGGATGCCATCTTGGATGAAGTCCCTTAAAGGAACCTTCATTTGTCGGGTAGTCGTCGGATGAAGAGGATGCTCCGCGTCGGATGTCTTGAAGATAGACTCGCTCCTCGTCGGATGGATGAAGATAGAAGATGCCATTTGGATGAAGACTTCTGCCCGTCTGGAGGACCACTTCGCTCAGCTTGGATGAAGACTTCTCCCGGCTTCGTTGAGGACTTCGGCCCGGTTGGATGAAGACTTCTGCCGCTTCCTTGAGGATGGATGTCCGGTCTTCAGAACTGTAAGTTGATCTTCAGGTGGTTAGTGTTAGGTTTTTTTAAGGGTGTATTGGGTGGGTTTTATTTTTAGGCTAGGGTTTGGGCCTGCAAAAGAGCTAACTGCCCTTTTAAGGGCAATGCCGTTCCAAATGCCCTTTTCAGGGCAATGGTGAGCTTAGGTTTTTTTAAATAGTATTTTATTTGGGGGGTTGTTTGTGTGAGTGGTGGGTTTTACTCTTGGGGGGGGTGTTTGTATTTTTTTTTACAGGTAAAAGAGCTGATTAAATATCTGTAATTTGCTTATTATTTTCTGTAATTTAGTGGGCTTTTTTGTACTATAGATACTTTAATTTAGGTAATTGTATTTAATTTAGTAAATTTATAGTGTAGTGTTAGGTGTTAGTGTAACTTAGGTTAGGTTTTATTTTACAGGTACTTTTGTATTTATTTTAGCTAGGTAGTTATTAAATAGTTAATAACTATTTAATAACTATTCTACCTAGTTAAAATAAATACAAACTTGCCTGTAAAATAAAAATAAACCCTAAGCTAGCTACAATGTAACTATTAGTTATATTATTGCTAGCTTAGGGTTTATTTTATAGGTAAGTATTTAGTTTTAAATAGGAATAATGTAGTTAATTATAGTGATTTTATTTAGATTTAATTAAATTATATTTAAGTTAGGGGGTGCTAGGGTTAGACTTAGGTTTAGGGGTTAATACATTTAGTATAGTTGCGGTGACATTGGGGGCGGCAGATTAGGGGTTAATAAGTGTAGGTAGGTTGTGGCGACATTGGGGGTGGGAAATTAGGGGTTAATAAGTGTAGGTAGGTTGTGGCGACATTGGGGGCGGCAGATTAGGGGTTAATAAGTGTAGGTAGGTTGTGGCGACATTGGGGGGCGGCAGATTAGGGGTTAATAAGTGTAGGTAGGTGGCGGCGACATTGGGGGCGGCAGATTAGGGGTTAATAAGTGTAGGTAGGTTGTTGCGACATTGGGTGCGGCAGATTAGGGGTTAATAAGTGTAGGTAGGTGGCGGCGACATTGGGGGCGGCAGATTAGGGGTAATAAATATAATGTAGGTGATGGCGATGTTGGGGGTAGCAGATTAGGGTTAATAAGTGTAAGATTAGGGGTGTTTAGACTCTGGGTTCATGTTAGGGTGTTAGGTGTAGACAAATTTTATTTCCCCATAGGAATCAATGGGGCTGCGTTAAGGAGTTTTACGCTGCTTTTTTGCAGGTGTTAGACTTTTTCTCAGATGGCTCTCCCCATTGATTCCTATGGGGAAATTGTGCACGAACACTTACGACCAGCTCACCACTCACTTAAGCAGCGCTGGTATTGGAGTGCGTTAAGGAGCAACATTTTGCTCAACACTCACTTCTTGCCTTTTAACGCCGGGTTTGTAAAAACCTGTAATACCAGCGCTGTAGGTAAGTGAGCGGTGAGAAAAAACTGTTTGTTAGCACCGCACAGCCTCTAACGCAAAACTAATAATCTAGCCGTTAGTAATCTAAAGGCGCATTCTTTAAATATTACATATAAAATATTTTATAAAATAATAAAGATGATTAAACATACTGTGAAATATTTTAAATAATCCATAGAATATATCTTTATTATTTACACTATCTTTAATATTTTTTAATATTTCATATGAAATATTTCAATAATGAGCAAATTGTGAACCCGAATGATTGTTATGCCTATTTTACTTTCCTATGTTCTTCACTTAGAAAATAGTATACGTTTTATTATTATATTTATATTTCTATGTATACAATTCAAAAGAGGAATCCGGCATCCATAGTAAAATTAAAAGTTCCAATGCTTTATCCAAAAACTTTAAAAGGATAAAACACATTAGAAAGACATAAAACGGTCAGAACATGGGCGCAGCACAAACAGGCATACGCGTTTCCGACGTATCCGTAGTCACGAAACGCGTATGCCTGTTTGTGCTGTGCCCATGTTCTGACCGTTTTATGTCTTTCTAATGTGTTTATCCTTTTAAAGTTTTTGAATAAAGCATTGGAACTTTTAATTTTACTATGGATGCCGGATTTCTCTTTTGAATTGTATCTACTCCAGTTTTTCCGATACATCCAACCTGTGCTTTCTTTTGGAGCGGATCCCTGTATGGATATCATTCTGGAGGAGAGCAAACTTCATTGGCAGGAGGCGTGGTGACGTCAACACACTACTCACGTACAAGCTTCTCAGCGAGACTCTGTGAGCTGTGTTATCTGAAGCGGGAGGATTTGAATCTCTCTTCGTACATGGCACAGAGGTGACGACTTACCCAGTGGTGATCCTGGTACACAAGTAAGATGCGTCTGATGGTAGCTTGGTGAGTTAATTCTGTACACGCCTGGTTGTCCGTGCAGTTTTGGTGAGTGACTGTTTTCTATACATGCCTGCCCATTGACTTGTGCATTACACGCTTCGCTTCTGACTTTGCTGTTTACCAAGATGAACTATTGGATCCTTACTCTCTCATATATTTGCTATTTAAAGCTTTAGGCAAAGTGTTTGGGTTTCCCTATTTATGTATTTCTAGGTATATACAGTATATATATATATATATATATATATATATATATATATATATATATATATATATATATATAATCCTTGAAAAGTAAATGCACTCACAGGTCTTTCTCAATCCAAGTGAAACCAAAAGTTTGTTTTATTGATGTAACGTTTTCATGGATATCTTCCCCTTCATCAGCATAACATAAAAGTGAGAATGTGTTCAATTTATACATGCCTACACAGTCAAAAACAAATTAAGTAAACAAGCAATACCTGTGTGTAATCAGTGAATTAAAAAACATATAGGCATTGAAATGGAACGCAAGCCTTGCGTTCCATTCAGAGTGAAAAACCGGAAGTGTAACAGCTAGATGGTCGGTATATATATATATATATATATATATATATATATATATATATATATATATGCTACTGTTCATGTAAATACATATCTATACCTATATGTCTATATATCTATACTACTGTTCATGTAAATACCTATCTATACCTATATGTCTATATATATCTGCTACTGTTCATGTAAATACATATCTATACCTACGTGTCTATATATCTCTGCTACTGTTCATGTAAATACCTATCTATACCTATATGTCTATATATATCTGCTACTGTTCATGTAAATACATATCTATACCTATATGTCTATATATATCTGCTACTGTTCATGTAAATACATATCTATACCTATATGTCTATATATATCTGCTACTTTTCATGTAAATACATATCTATACCTATATGTCTATATATCTCTGCTACTGTTCATGTAAATACATATCTATACCTATATGTCTATATATATCTGCTACTGTTCATGTAAATACATATCTATACCTATATGTCTATATATCTCTGCTACTGTTCATGTAAATACATATCTATACCTATATGTCTATATATCTCTGCTACTGTTCATGTAAATACATATCTATACCTATATGTCTATATATATCTGCTACTGTTCATGTAAATACATATCTATACCTATATGTCTATATATATCTGCTACTGTTCATGTAAATACATATCTATACCTATATGTCTATATATCTCTGCTACTGTTCATGTAAATACATATCTATACCTATATGTCTATATATATCTGCTACTGTTCATGTAAATACATATCTATACCTATATGTCTATATATCTCTGCTACTGTTCATGTTAATACATATCTATACCTATGTGTCTATATATCTCTGCTACTGTTCATGTAAATACATATCTATACCTATATGTCTATATATATCTGCTACTGTTCATGTAAATACATATCTATACCTATATGTCTATATATCTCTGCTACTGTTCATGTAAATACATATCTATACCTATATGTCTATATATCTCTGCTACTGTTCATGTAAATACATATCTATACCTATGTGTCTATATATCTCTGCTACTGTTCATGTAAATACATATCTATACCTATGTGTCTATATATCTCTGCTACTGTTCATGTAAATAAATATCTATACCTATATGTCTATATATCTCTGCTACTGTTCATGTAAATAAATATCTATACCTATATGTCTATATATCTCTGCTACTGTTCATGTAAATAAATATCTATACCTATATGTCTATATATCTCTGCTACTGTTCATGTAAATACATATCTATACCTATGTGTCTATATATCTCTGCTACTGTTCATGTAAATACATATCTATACCTATATGTCTATATATCTCTGCTACTGTTCATGTAAATACATATCTATACCTATGTGTCTATATATCTCTGCTACTGTTCATGTAAATACATATCTATACCTATGTGTCTATATATCTCTGCTACTGTTCATGTAAATACATATATATACCTATATGTCTATATATCTCTGCTACTGTTCATGTAAATAAATATCTATACCTATATGTCTATATATCTCTGCTACTGTTCATGTAAATACATATCTATACCTATATGTCTATATATCTCTGCTACTGTTCATGTAAATACATATCTATACCTATATGTCTATATATCTCTGCTACTGTTCATGTAAATACATATCTATACCTATGTGTCTATATATCTCTGCTACTGTTCATGTAAATACATATCTATACCTATATGTCTATATATCTCTGCTACTGTTCATGTAAATACATATCTATACCTATGTGTCTATATATCTCTGCTACTGTTCATGTAAATACATATCTATACCTATGTGTCTATATATCTCTGCTACTGTTCATGTAAATACATATCTATACCTATATGTCTATATATCTCTGCTACTGTTCATGTAAATACATATCTATACCTATATGTCTATATATCTCTGCTACTGTTCATGTAAATACATATCTATACCTATGTATCTATGTGAAATATTCATCTATAAAAAAAAAAACCTGTAAAAAAAAATCCTTTCTTTATCAGTAGGACGGTGCCACTTAGGCTGCAGTCTCTTTTAGCGTATTACGCCTTCACAGAGGAAACATTTCCTGCAATTATCACTTTAACTGTGATACAAAGAAAGTCCAACCTCAAAATACTAGACAATCCTCCATTTACCAAGAATAGCACCAAACCTAGAATATGTTTTAGCCACTGTGAGTCGCTATCAGTGAGATGTAGTTTCATTCCTCTAGGTGGGCAAGCAAAGGGATCTATGTCTGGTTTAAACATTAGCTACCTCACTGAAAGCTTAAATTGTCATTTAATGAATTCATAGAGATTCAGTATATTTTAGTTTTTACTATAGAAGTTTATGAGTTATCTGTTTAATAACCCAGACAATTTCTATAAACACTTACACAATAATCTCAGTGTTAAAGGCAGCTATAAAAGCAAGTGTCCGTCCGTGTCCTGCAAATAGCTGTAACGTTTCAGTAGAGAAATTCTTCATTACACGGCTGCCTCATTACTAATGTAATACTGAGCTCAGAGGGGGATGCTGTGCCAGAATGTGAGAATCAACTTAAGCCCCCGTCGCCCACTCATATGTAAATGCTAATAAACAACACAGCAAACAACCAGATGCTGTTTTAATTATGAGGATTATCAACAAATTATTATAGTGCTGAATATTTCTTTCACAGCGGCATGTAACAAATGTAACAAAAAATAAATCTAAAAATTAACTACATACAGGGAGTGCAGAATTATTAGGGAAGTTGTATTTTTGAGGATTAATTTTATTATTGAACAACAACCATGTTCTCAATGAACCCAAAAAACTCATTAATATCAAAGCTGAATAGTTTTGGAAGTAGTTTTTAGTTTGTTTTTAGTTATAGCTATTTTAGGGGGATATCTGTGTGTGCAGGTGACTATTACTGTGCATAATTATTAAGCAACTTAACAAAAAACAAATATATACCCATTTCAATTATTTATTTTTACCAGTGAAACCAATATAACATCTCAACATTCACAAATATACATTTCTGACATTCAAGAACAAAACAAAAACAAATCAGTGACCAATATAGCCACCTTTCTTTGCAAGGACACTCAAAAGCCTGCCATCCATGGATTCTGTCAGTGTTTTGATCTGTTCACCATCAACATTGCGTGCAGCAGCAACCACAGCCTCCCAGACACTGTTCAGAGAGGTGTACTGTTTTCCCTCCTTGTAAATCTCACATTTGATGATGGACCACAGGTTCTCAATGGGGTTCAGATCAGGTGAACAAGGAGGTCATGTCATTAGATTTTCTTCTTTTATACCCTTTCTTGCCAGCCACGCTGTGGAGTACTTGGACGCGTGTGATGGAGCATTGTCCTGTATGAAAATCATGTTTTTCTTGAAGGATGCAGACTTCTTCCTGTACCACTGCTTGAAGAAGGTGTCTTCCAGAAACTGGCAGTAGGACTGGGAGTTGAGCTTGACTCCATCCTCAACCCGAAAAGGCCTCACAAGCTCATCTTTGATGATACCAGCCCAAACCAGTACTCCACCTCCACCTTGCTGGCGTCTGAGTCGGACTGGAGCTCTCTGCCCTTTACCAATCCAGCCACGGGCCCATCCATCTGGCCCATCAAGACTCACTCTCATTTCATCAGTCCATAAAACCTTAGAAAAATCAGTCTTGAGATATTTCTTGGCCCAGTCTTGACGTTTCAGCTTGTGTGTCTTGTTCAGTGGTGGTCGTCTTTCAGCCTTTCTTACCTTGGCCATGTCTCTGAGTATTGCACACCTTGTGCTTTTGGGCACTCCAGTGATGTTGCAGCTCTGAAATATGGCCAAACTGGTGGCAAGTGGCATCTTGGCAGCTGCACGCTTGACTTTTCTCAGTTCATGGGCAGTTATTTTGCGCCTTGGTTTTTCCACACGCTTATTGCGACCCTGTTGACTATTTTGAATGAAACGCTTGATTGTTCGATGATCACGCTTCAGAAGCTTTGCAATTTTAAGAGTGCTGCATCCCTCTGCAAGATATCTCACTATTTTTGACTTTTCTGAGCCTGTCAAGTCCTTCTTTTGACCCATTTTGCCAAAGGAAAGGAAGTTGCCTAATAATTATGCACACCTGATATAGGGTGTTGATGTCATTAGACCACACCCCTTCTCATTACAGAGATGCACATCACCTAATATGCTTAATTGGTAGTAGGCTTTCGAGCCTATACAGCTTGGAGTAAGACAACATGCATAAAGAGGATGATTTGGTCAAAATACTCATTTGCCTAATCATTCTGCACTCCCTGTAGAAAAAAAATGATTGTCTATGGGATGAAAGTTTTAATTTGTTATGTTATTATTGCTGTGACAAGGGACATGAGATGTGACATTATATGTGACATGAGATGTGACATGAGAAGAGACACTAGAAGTGACATGAGAAGGGATATGAGATGTAACATGAGAAGGGACATGAAAAGGGACATGAGAAAGCACATGAGATGTGACATTATATGTGACATGAGATGTGACATGAGAAGAGACACTAGAAGAGGCATGAGAAGGGACATGAGAAGGAATATGAGAAGAGGCATGAGAAGGGACATGAGAAGGAATATGAGAAGAGACATGAGAAGGGACATATGTGACATGAGATGGGACATGAGAAAGGATATGAGATGTGACATGAGAAGGGACATGAGAAAGCACATGAGATGTGACATTATATGTGACATGAGATGTGACATGAGAAGAGACACTAGAAGAGGCATGAAAAGGGACATGACAAGGGACGTGAGATGTGACATGAGATGGGACATGAGAAGGGACATGAGAAGGGACGTGAGATGTGACATGAGATGGGACATGAGAAGGGACGTGAGATGTGACATGAGATGGGACATGAGAAGGGATATGAGATGTGACATGAGAAGGTACATGATAAGGGATATGAGATGTGACATGAGAAGGTACATGATAAGGGATATGAGATGTGACATGAGAAGGGACATGAAAAGGGACATGAGAAGGGACATGAGAAGGGATATGAGATGGGACATGAGAAGGGACATGAGAAGGGACATGAGATGTGACATGACAAGGGCTATGAGATGTGACATGACAAGGGATATGAGATGTGACATGAGAAGGGATATGAGATGTGACATGAAAAGGGACATGAGAAGGGATATGATGAGAAGGGACATGAGAAGGGCTATGAGATGTGACATGAGAAGGGATATGAGATGTGACATGAGAAGGGATATGAGATGTGACATGAAAAGGGACATGAGAAGGGATATGAGATGTGACATGAGAAGGGACATGAGAAGGGATATGAGATGTGACATGAGAAGAGAAGGGATATGAGAAGTAACATGAGAAGGGACATGAGAAGGGACATGAGATGGGACATGAGAAGGGACATGAGAAGGGCTATGAGAAGGGACATGAGAAGGGACATGAGAAGGGACATGAGATTTAACATGAGAAGGGACATGAGAAGGGACATGAGAAGGGCTATGAGAAGGGACATGAGAAGGGACATGAGAAGGGATATGAGAAGGGAAATGAGAAGGGACATGAGAAGGGACATGAGATGTGACATGAGAAGGGACATGAGAAGGGACATGAGAAGGGATATGAGAAGGGACATGAGAAGGGACATGAGAAGGGATATGAGAAGGGACATGAGAAGGGACATGAGAAGGGACATGAGAAGGGACATGAGAAGGGACATGAGAAGGGACATGAGAAGTGACATGAGAAGGGACATGAGAAGGGACATGAGAAGGGACATGAGAAGGGACATGAGAAGGGACATGAGAAGGGATATGAGAAGGGACATGAGAAGGGACATGAGAAGGGATATGAAATGTGCCATGAGAAGGGACATGAAAATAGATATGAGAAAGGGATATGAGATGTGACATGAGAAGGGATATGAGATGTGACATGAGAAGGGACATGAGAAGGGATATGAGATGTGACATTAGAAGGGACATGAGAAGGGATATGAGATGTGACATTAGAAGGGACATGAGAAGGGATATGAGATGTGACATGAGAAGGGACATTAGAAGGGACATGAGAAAGGATAAGATATGTGACATGAGAAGGGACATGAGAAGGGATATGAGATGTGACATGAGAAGGGACATTAGAAGGGACATGAGAAGGGATAAGAGATGTGACATGAGAAGGGACATTAGAAGGGACATGAAAAGGGACATGAGAAGGGATATGAGATGTGACATGAGAAGGGACATTAGAAGGGACATGAGAAGGGACATGAAAATAGATATGAGAAAGGGATATGAGATGTGACATGAGAAGGGACATGAGAAGGGATATGAGATGTGACATGAGAAGGGACATGAAAATAGATATGAGAAAGGGATATGAGATGTGACATGAGAAGGGACATGAGAATGGATATGAGATGTGACATGAGAAGGGACATGAGAAGTGACATGAGAAGGGATATGATATGTGACATGAGAAGGGATATGAGAAAGGAGATGAGAAGGGTCATGAGAAGTGACATGAGAAGGGACATGAAAATAGATATGAGAAAGGGATATGAGATGTGACATGAGAAGGGATATGAGATGTGACATTCGAAGGGACATGAGAAGGGATATGAGATGTGACATGAGAAGGGACATTAGAAGGGACATGAGAAGGGACATGAGAAGGGATATGAGAAGGGAAATGAGAAGGGACATGAGAAGGGATATGAGAAGGGACATGAGAAGGGACATGAGATGTGACATGAGAAGGGACATGAGAAGGGACATGAGAAGGGATATGAGAAGGGACATGAGAAGGGATATGAGAAGGGACATGAGAAGGGACATGAGAAGGGACATGAGAAGGGACATGAGAAGGGACATGAGAAGGGACATGAGAAGGGACATGAGAAGGGACATGAGAAGGGACATGAGAAGGGACATGAGAAGGGACATGAGAAGGGACATGAGAAGGGACATGAGAAGGGATATGAAATGTGCCATGAGAAGGGACATGAAAATAGATATGAGAAAGGGATATGAGATGTGACATGAGAAGGGATATGAGATGTGACATGAGAAGGGACATGAGAAGGGATATGAGATGTGACATTAGAAGGGACATGAGAAGGGATATGAGATGTGACATGAGAAGGGACATTAGAAGGGACATGAGAAAGGATAAGATATGTGACATGAGAAGGGATATGAGATGTGACATGAGAAGGGACATTAGAAGGGACATGAGAAGGGATAAGAGATGTGACATGAGAAGGGACATTAGAAGGGACATGAAAAGGGACATGAGAAGGGATATGAGATGTGACATGAGAAGGGACATTAGAAGGGACATGAGAAGGGACATGAAAATAGATATGAGAAAGGGATATGAGATGTGACATGAGAAGGGACATGAGAAGGGATATGAGATGTGACATGAGAAGGGACATGAAAATAGATATGAGAAAGGGATATGAGATGTGACATGAGAAGGGACATGAGAATGGATATGAGATGTGACATGAGAAGGGACATGAGAAGTGACATGAGAAGGGATAAGATATGTGACATGAGAAGGGATATGTGAAAGGAGATGAGAAGGGTCATGAGAAGTGACATGAGAAGGGACATGAAAATAGATATGAGAAAGGGATATGAGATGTGACATGAGAAGGGATATGAGATGTGACATTCGAAGGGACATGAGAAGGGATAAGAGATGTGACATGAGAAGGGACATTAGAAGGGACATGAAAAGGGACATGAGAAGGGATATGAGATGTGACATGAGAAGGGACATGAGAAGGGATATGAGAAAGGGATATGAGATGTGACATGAGATGGGACATGAGAAGGGATATGAGAAAGGGATATGAGATGTGACATGAGAAGGGACATGAGAAGAGATATGAGATGTGACATGAGAAGGGACATGAGAAGGGATATGAGATATGACATAAGAAGGGACATGAGAAGGGTCATGAGAAGGGACATGAGAAGTGACATGAGAAGGGACATGAGAAGTGACATGAGAAGGGATATGAGATGTGAAATGAGAAGTGACATGAGAAGGGACATGAGAAGTGACATGAGAAGGGATATGAGATGTGACATGAGAAGGGATATGAGAAGGGAGATGAGAAGGGTCATGAGAAGTGACATGAGAAAGGACATGAAAATAGATATGAGAAAGGGATATGAGATGTGACATGAGAAGGGACATTAGAAGGGACATGAGAAGGGATATGAGATGTGACATGAGAAGGGACATGAGAAGGGATATGAGATGTGACATGAGATGTGACATGAGAAGGGATATGAGATGTGACATGAGAAGGGACATTAGAAGGGACATGAGAAGGGATATGAGATGTGACATGAGAAGGGACATTGGAAGGGACATGAGAAGGGATATGAGATGTGACATGAGAAGGGGCATGAGAAGGGATATGAGATGTGACATGAGAAGGGACATTAGAAGGGACATGAGAAGGGATATGAGATGTGACATGAGAAGGGATATGAGATGTGACATGAGAAGTGACATGAGAAGGGATATGAGATGTGACATGAGAAGGGATATGAGATGTGACATGAGAAGGGACATTAGAAGGGACATGAGAAGGGATATGAGATGTGACATGAGAAGGGACATTAGAAGGGACATGAGAAGGGATATGAGATGTGACATGAGAAGGGACATGAGAAGGGATATGAGATGTGACATTAGAAGGGACATGAGAAGGGATATGAGATGTGACATGAGAAGGGACATTAGAAGGGACATGAGAAGGGATAAGAGATGTGACATGAGAAGGGACATGAGAAGGGATATGAGATGTGACATGAGAAGGGACATTAGAAGGGACATGAGAAGGGATAAGAGATGTGACATGAGAAGGGACATTAGAAGGGACATGAAAAGGGACATGAGAAGGGATATGAGATGTGACATGAGAAGGGACATTAGAAGGGACATGAAAAGGGACATGAGAAGGGACATGAGATGTGACATGAGAAGGGATATGAGATATAACATAAGAAGGGACATGAAAAGGGACATGAGAAGGGACATGAGTAGCGATATGAGATGGGACATGAGAAGGGACATGAGTAGCGATATGAGATGGGACATGAGAAGGGACATGAGAAGTGACATGAGAAGGGACATGAGAAGTGACATGAAAAGGGATATGAGATGTGACATGAGAAGGGATATGAGAAAGGAGATGAGAAGGATCATGAGAAGTGACATGAGAAGGGACATGAAAATAGATATGAGAAAGGGATATGAGATGTGAAATGAGAAGGGACATGAAAATAGATATGAGAAAGGGATATGAGATGTGACATGAGAAGGGACATGAGAAAGGATATGAGATGTGACATGAGAAGGGACATGAGAAGGGATATGAGATGTGACATGAGAAGGGACATTAGAAGGGACATGAGAAGGGATAAGAGATGTGACATGAGAAGGGACATTAGAAGGGACATGAAACGGGACATGAGAAGGGATATGAGATGTGACATGAGAAGGGACATTAGAAGGGACATGAGAAGGGACATGAAAATAGATATGAGAAAGGGATATGAGATGTGACATGAGAAGGGACATGAGAAGGGATATGAGATGTGACATGAGAAGGGACATGAAAATAGATATGAGAAAGGGATATGAGATGTGACATGAGAAGGGACATGAGAAGGGATATGAGATGTGACATGAGAAGGGACATGAGAAGTGACATGAGAAGGGATATGAGATGTGACATGAGAAGGGATATGAGAAAGGAGATGAGAAGGATCATGAGAAGTGACATGAGAAGGGACATGAAAATAGATATGAGAAAGGGATATGAGATGTGACATGAGAAGGGATATGAGATGTGACATGAGAAGGGATATGAGATGTGACATGAGAAGGGACATTAGAAGGGACATGAGAAGGGATAAGAGATGTGACATGAGAAGGGACATGAGAAGGGATATGAGATGTGACATGAGAAGGGAAATTAGAAGGGACATGAGAAGGGATAAGAGATGTGACATGAGAAGGGACATTAGAAGGGATATGAGATGTGACATGAGATGTGACATTAGAAGGGACATGAGAAGGGATAAAGATGTGACATGAGAAGGGACATTAGAAGGGACATGAAAAGGGACATGAGAAGGGATATGAGATGTGACATGAGAAGGGACATGAGAAGGGATATGAGAAAGGGATATGAGATGTGACATGAGATGGGACATGAGAAGGGATATGAGAAAGGGATATGAGATGTGACATGAGAAGGGACATGAGAAGAGATATGAGATGTGACATGAGAAGGGACATGAGAAGGGATATGAGATATGACATAAGAAGGGACATGAGAAGGGTCATGAGAAGGGACATGAGAAGGGACATGAGAAGTGACATGAGAAGGGATATGAGATGTGAAATGAGAAGTGACATGAGAAGGGACATGAGAAGTGACATGAGAAGGGATATGAGATGTGACATGAGAAGGGATATGAGAAGGGAGATGAGAAGGGTCATGAGAAGTGACATGAGAAAGGACATGAAAATAGATATGAGAAAGGGATATGAGATGTGACATGAGAAGGGACATTAGAAGGGACATGAGAAGGGATATGAGAAGGGACATGAGAAGGGATATGAGATGTGACATGAGAAGTGACATGAGAAGGGATATGGGATGTGACATGAGAAGGGATATGGGATGTGACATGAGAAGGGATATGAGATGTGACATGAGAAGGGACATTAGAAGGGACATGAGAAGGGATATGAGATGTGACATGAGAAGGGACATTGGAAGGGACATGAGAAGGGATATGAGATGTGACATGAGAAGGGGCATGAGAAGGGATATGAGATGTGACATGAGAAGGGACATTAGAAGGGACATGAGAAGGGATATGAGATGTGACATGAGAAGGGATATGAGATGTGACATGAGAAGTGACATGAGAAGGGATATGAGATGTGACATGAGAAGGGATATGAGATGTGACATGAGAAGGGACATTAGAAGGGACATGAGAAGGGATATGAGATGTGACATGAGAAGGGACATTAGAAGGGACATGAGAAGGGATATGAGATGTGACATGAGAAGGGACATGAGAAGGGATATGAGATGTGACATGAGAAGGAATATGAGATGTGACATGAGAAGGGATATGAGAAGGGATATGAGATGTGCCATGAGAAGGGACATGAAAATAGATATGAGAAAGGGATATGAGATGTGACATGAGAAGGGACATGAGAAGGGATATGAGATGTGACATTAGAAGGGACATGAGAAGGGATATGAGATGTGACATGAGAAGGGACATTAGAAGGGACATGAGAAGGGACATTAGAAGGGACATGAGAAGGGATAAGAGATGTGACATGAGAAGGGACATGAGAAGGGATATGAGATGTGACATGAGAAGGGACATTAGAAGGGACATGAGAAGGGATAAGAGATGTGACATGAGAAGGGACATTAGAAGGGACATGAAAAGGGACATGAGAAGGGATATGAGATGTGACATGAGAAGGGACATTAGAAGGGACATGAAAAGGGACATGAGAAGGGACATGAGATGTGACATGAGAAGGGATATGAGATATAACATAAGAAGGGACATGAAAAGGGACATGAGAAGGGACATGAGTAGCGATATGAGATGGGACATGAGAAGGGACATGAAAAGGGTCATGAGAAGTGACATGAGAAGGGACATGAGAAGTGATATGAAAAGGGATATGAGATGTGACATGAGAAGGGATATGAGAAAGGAGATGAGAAGGATCATGAGAAGTGACATGAGAAGGGACATGAAAATAGATATGAGAAAGGGATATGAGATGTGAAATGAGAAGGGACATGAAAATAGATATGAGAAAGGGATATGAGATGTGACATGAGAAGGGACATGAGAAAGGATATGAGATGTGACATGAGAAGGGACATGAGAAGGGATATGAGATGTGACATGAGAAGGGACATTAGAAGGGACATGAGAAGGGATAAGAGATGTGACATGAGAAGGGACATTAGAAGGGATATGAGATGTGACATGAGATGTGACATTAAAAGGGACATGAGAAGGGATAAGAGATGTGACATGAGAATGGACATTAGAAGGGACATGAAAAGGGACATGAGAAGGGATATGAGATGTGACATGAGAAGGGACATGAGAAGGGATATGAGAAAGGGATATGAGATGTGACATGAGATGGGACATGAGAAGGGATATGAGAAAGGGATATGAGATGTGACATGAGAAGGGACATGAGAAGGGATATGAGATGTGACATGAGAAGGGACATGAGAAGGGATATGAGATATGACATAAGAAGGGACATGAAAAGGGACATGAGAAGGGACATGAGTAGCGATATGAGATGGGACATGAGAAGGGACATGAGAAGGGTCATGAGAAGGGACATGAGAAGTGACATGAGAAGGGACATGAGAAGTGACATGAGAAGGGATATGAGATGTGAAATGAGAAGTGACATGAGAAGGGACATGAGAAGTGACATGAGAAGGGATATGAGATGTGACATGAGAAGGGATATGAGAAGGGAGATGAGAAGGGTCATGAGAAGTGACATGAGAAGGGACATGAAAATAGATATGAGAAAGGGATATGAGATGTGACATGAGAAGGGACATTAGAAGGGACATGAGAAGGGATATGAGATGTGACATGAGAAGGGACATGAGAAGGGATATGAGATGTGACATGAGATGTGACATGAGAAGGGATATGAGATGTGACATGAGAAGGGATATGAGATGTGACATGAGAAGGGACATTAGAAGGGACATGAGAAGGGATATGAGATGTGACATGAGAAGGGACATTGGAAGGGACATGAGAAGGGATATGAGATGTGACATGAGAAGGGACATGAGAAGGGATATGAGATGTGACATGAGAAGGGACATTAGAAGGGACATGAGAAGGGATATGAGATGTGACATGAGAAGGGATATGAGAAGGGATATGAGATGTGACATGAGAAGTGACATGAGAAGGGATATGAGATGTGACATGAGAAGGGATATGAGATGTGACATGAGAAGGGACATTAGAAGGGACATGAGAAGGGATATGAGATGTGACATGAGAAGGGACATGAGAAGGGATATGAGATGTGACATGAGAAGGGATATGAGATGTGACATGAGAAGGGATATGAGATGTGACATGAGAAGGGATATGAGATGTGACATGAGAAGGGATATGAGAAGGGATATGAGATGTGACATAAGAAGGGACATGAAAAGGGATATGAGTAGCGATATGAGATGGGACATGAGAAGGGACATGAGAAGGGACATGAGAAGGGTCATGAGAAGAGACATGAGAAGTGACATGAGAAGGGACATGAGAAGTGACATGAGAAGGGATATGAGATGTGACATGAGAAGTGACATGTGAAGGGACATGAGAGGTGACATGAGAAGGGATATGAGATGTGACATGAGAAGGGATATGAGATGTGACATGAGAAGGGATATGAGATGTGACATGAGAAGGGATATGAGATGTGACATGAGAAGGGATATGAGAAGGGATATGAGATGTGACATAAGAAGGGACATGAAAAGGGATATGAGTAGCGATATGAGATGGGACATGAGAAGGGACATGAGAAGGGACATGAGAAGGGTCATGAGAAGAGACATGAGAAGTGACATGAGAAGGGACATGAGAAGTGACATGAGAAGGGATATGAGATGTGACATGAGAAGTGACATGTGAAGGGACATGAGAGGTGACATGAGAAGGGATATGAGATGTGACATGAGAAGGGATATGAGAAGGGACATGAGAAGGGTCATGAGAAGTGACATGAGAAGGGACATGAGAAGTGACATGAGTAGCGATATGAGATGGGACATGAGAAGGGACATGAGAAGGGACATGAGAAGGGTCATGAGAAGGGACATGAGAAGTGACATGAGAAGGGACATGAGAAGTGACATGAGAAGGGATATGAGATGTGACATGAGAAGTGACATGAGAAGGGACATGAGAAGTGACATGAGAAGGGATATGAGATGTGACATGAGAAGGGATATGAGAAGGGACATGAGAAGGGTCATGAGAAGTGACATGAGAAGGGACATGAGAAGTGACATGAGAAGGGATATGAGATGTGACATGAGAAGGGACATAAGAAGGGATATGAGATGTGACATGAGAAAGGACATGAGAAGGGACATGAGAAGTGACATGAGAAGGGACATGAGAAGGGACATGAGAAGTGACATGAGAAGTGACATGAGAAGGGACATGAGAAGGGACATGAGTAGCGATATGAGATGGGACATGAGAAGGGACATGAGTAGCGATATGAGATGGGACATGATAAGGGACATGAGAAGGGACATAAGAAGGGATATGAGATGTGACATGAGAAGGGATATGAGATGTGACATGAGAAGGGACATGAGATGTAACATGAGAAGGGATATGAGATGTGACATTATATGTGACATGAGATGTGACATGAGAAGAGACATGAGAAGGGACATGAAAAGGGACATGAGAAGGGATAAGAGATGGGACATGAGAAGGGACATGAGAAGGGACATGAGAAGGGTCATGAGAAGGGACATGAGAAGTGACATGAGAAGTAACATGAGAAGGGATATGAGATGTGACATGAGAAGTGACATGTGAAGGGACATGAGAGGTGACATGAGAAGGGATATGAGATGTGACATGAGAAGGGATATGAGAAGGGACATGAGAAGGGTCATGAGAAGTGACATGAGAAGGGACATGAGAAGTGACATGAGAAGGGATATGAGATGTGACATGAGAAGGGACATGAGAAGGGATATGAGTAGCGATATGAGATGGGACATGAGAAGGGACATGAGAAGGGACATGAGAAGGGTCATGAGAAGGGACATGAGAAGTGACATGAGAAGGGACATGAGAAGTGACATGAGAAGGGATATGAGA
Source organism: Bombina bombina (assembly GCF_027579735.1). Taxonomy (NCBI): domain Eukaryota; kingdom Metazoa; phylum Chordata; class Amphibia; order Anura; family Bombinatoridae; genus Bombina; species Bombina bombina. The sequence continues at coordinate 1,156,048,906 of NC_069504.1, forward strand.
TGTGACATGAGAAGTGACATGAGAAGGGACATGAGAAGTGACATGAGAAGGGATATGAGATGTGACATGAGAAGGGATATGAGAAGGGACATGAGAAGGGTCATGAAAAGTGACATGAGAAGGGACATGAGAAGTGACATGAGAAGGGATATGAGATGTGACATGAGAAGGGACATAAGAAGGGATATGAGATGTGACATGAGAAAGGACATGAGAAGGGACATGAGAAGTGACATGAGAAGTGACATGAGAAGGGACATGAGAAGGGACATGAGAAGTGACATGAGAAGGGACATGAGAAGGGACATGAGTAGCGATATGAGATGGGACATGAGAAGGGACATGAGTAGCGATATGAGATGGGACATGATAAGGGACATGAGAAGGGACATGAGAAGGGACATAAGAAGGGATATGAGATGTGACATGAGAAGGGATATGAGATGTGACATGAGAAGGGACATGAGATGTAACATGAGAAGGGATATGAGATGTGACATTATATGTGACATGAGATGTGACATGAGAAGAGACATGAGAAGGGACATGAAAAGGGACATGAGAAGGGATAAGAGATGTGACATGAGAAGGGACATGAAAAGGGACATGAAAAGGGATATGAGATGTGACATGAGAAGGGACATGAGAAGGGATATGAGATGTGACATGAGAAGGGATATGAGATGTGACATGAAAAGGGATATGAGATGTGACATGAAAAGGGACATGAGAAGGGATATGAGATGTGACATGAGAAGGGACATGAGAAGGGATATGAGATGTGACATGAAAAGGGACATGAGAAGGGATATGAGATGTGACATGAGAAGGGACATGAGAAGGGATATGAGATGTGACATGAGAAGGGACATTGGAAGGGACATGAGAAGGGATATGAGATGTGACATGAGAAGGGACATGAGAAGGGATATGAGATGTGACATGAGAAGGGACATTAGAAGGGACATGAGAAGGGATATGAGATGTGACATGAGAAGGGATATGAGATGTGACATGAGAAGTGACATGAGAAGGGATATGAGATGTGACATGAGAAGGGATATGAGATGTGACATGAGAAGGGACATGAGAAGGGATATGAGATGTGACATGAGAAGGGACATTAGAAGGGACATGAGAAGGGATATGAGATGTGACATGAGAAGGGACATGAGAAGGGATATGAGATGTGACATGAGAAGTGACATGATAAGGGATATGAGATGTGACATGAGAAGGGATATGAGATGTGACATGAGAAGGGACATGAGAAGGGATATGAGATGTGACATAAGAATGGACATGAAAAGGGATATGAGTAGCGATATGAGATGGGACATGAGAAGGGACATGAGAAGGGACATGAGAAGGGTCATGAGAAGGGACATGAGAAGTGACATGAGAAGGGACATGAGAAGTGACATGAGAAGGGATATGAGATGTGACATGAGAAGTGACATGAGAAGGGACATGAGAAGTGACATGAGAAGGGATATGAGATGTGACATGAGAAGGGATATGAGAAGGGACATGAGAAGGGTCATGAGAAGTGACATGAGAAGGGACATGAGAAGTGACATGAGAAGGGATATGAGATGTGACATGAGAAGGGACATGAGAAGGGATATGAGTAGCGATATGAGATGGGACATGAGAAGGGACATGAGAAGGGACATGAGAAGGGTCATGAGAAGGGACATGAGAAGTGACATGAGAAGGGACATGAGAAGTGACATGAGAAGGGATATGAGATGTGACATGAGAAGTGACATGAGAAGGGACATGAGAAGTGACATGAGAAGGGATATGAGATGTGACATGAGAAGGGATATGAGAAGGGACATGAGAAGGGTCATGAGAAGTGACATGAGAAGGGACATGAGAAGTGACATGAGAAGGGATATGAGATGTGACATGAGAAGGGACATAAGAAGGGATATGAGATGTGACATGAGAAGGGACATGAGAAGTGACATGAGAAGGGACATGAGAAGGGACATGAGAAGTGACATGAGAAGGGACATGAGAAGGGACCTGAGTAGCGATATGAGATGGGACATGAGAAGGGACATGAGAAGGGACATGAGTAGCGATATGAGATGGGACATGAGAAGGGACATAAGAAGGGACATGAGAAGGGACATAAGAAGGGATATGAGATGTGACATGAGAAGGGACATGAGATGTAACATGAGAAGGGATATGAGATGTGACATTATATGTGACATGATATGTGACATGAGAAGAGACATGAGAAGGGACATGAAAAGGGACATGAGAAGGGATAAGAGATGTGACATGAGAAGGGACATGAAAAGGGACATGAGAAGGGATATGAGATGTGACATGAGAAGGGACATGAGAAGGGATATGAGATGTGACATGAGAAGGGATATGAGATGTGACATGAAAAGGGACATGAGAAGGGATATGAGATGTGACATGAGAAGGGACATGAGAAGGGATATGAGATGTGACATGAGAAGGGACATTGGAAGGGACATGAGAAGGGATATGAGATGTGACATGAGAAGGGACATGAGAAGGGATATGAGATGTGACATGAGAAGGGACATTAGAAGGGACATGAGAAGGGATATGAGATGTGACATGAGAAGGGACATGAGAAGGGATATGAGATGTGACATGAGAAGTGACATGAGAAGGGATATGAGATGTGACATGAGAAGGGACATGAGAAGGGACATGAGAAGGGATATGAGATGTGACATGAGAAGTGACATGAGAAGGGATATGAGATGTGACATGAGAAGGGATATGAGATGTGACATGAGAAGGGACATTAGAAGGGACATGAGACTTGAGAAGGGACATGAGTAGCGATATGAGATGGGACATGAGAAGGGACATGAGAAGGGACATGAGAAGGGTCATGAGAAGGGACATGAGAAGTGACATGAGAAAGGACATGAGAAGTGACATGAGAAGGGATATGAGATGTGACATGAGAAGTGACATGAGAAGGGACATGAGAAGTGACATGAGAAGGGATATGAGATGTGACATGAGAAGGGATATGAGAAGGGACATGAGAAGGGTCATGAGAAGTGACATGAGAAGGGACATGAGAAGTGACATGAGAAGGGATATGAGATGTGACATGAGAAGGGACATAAGAAGGGATATGAGATGTGACATGAGAAGGGACATGAGAAGGGACATGAGAAGTGACATGAGAAGGGACATGAGAAGGGACATGAGAAGTGACATGAGAAGGGACATGAGAAGGGACATGAGTAGTGATATGAGATGGGACATGAGAAGGGACATGAGAAGGGACATGAGAAGGGACATGAGTAGCGATATGAGATGGGACATGAGAAGGGACATGAGAAGGGACATAAGAAGGGATATGAGATGTGACATGAGAAGGGATATGAGATGTGACATGAGAAGGGACATGAGATGTAACATGAGAAGGGATATGAGATGTGACATTATATGTGACATGAGATGTGACATGAGAAGAGACATGAGAAGGGACATGAAAAGGGACATGAGAAGGGATAAGAGATGTGACATGAGAAGGGACATGAAAAGGGACATGAGAAGGGATATGAGATGTGACATGAGAAGGGACATGAGAAGGGATATGAGATGTGACATAAGAAGGGACATGAAAAGGGATATGAGTAGCGATATGAGATGGGACATGAGAAGGGACATGAGAAGGGACATGAGAAGGGTCATGAGAAGGGACATGAGAAGTCACATGAGAAGGGACATGAGAAGTGACATGAGAAGGGATATGAGATGTGACATGAGAAGTGACATGAGAAGGGACATGAGAAGTGACATGAGAAGGGATATGAGATGTGACATGAGAAGGGATATGAGAAGGGACATGAGAAGGGTCATGAGAAGTGACATGAGAAGGGACATGAGAAGTGACATGAGAAGGGATATGAGATGTGACATGAGAAGGGATATGAGTAGCGATATGAGATGGGACATGAGAAGGGACATGAGAAGGGTCATGAGAAGGGACATGAGAAGTGACATGAGAAGGAACATGAGAAGTGACATGAGAAGGGATATGAGATGTGACATGAGAAGTGACATGAGAAGGGACATGAGAAGTGACATGAGAAGGGACATGAGAAGTGACATGAGAAGGGATATGAGATGTGACATGAGAAGTGACATGAGAAGGGACATGAGAAGTGACATGAGAAGGGATATGAGATGTGACATGAGAAGGGATATGAGAAGGGACATGAGAAGGGTCATGAGAAGTGACATGAGAAGGGACATGAGAAGTGACATGAGAAGGGATATGAGATGTGACATGAGAAGGGACATAAGAAGGGATATGAGATGTGACATGAGAAGGGACATGAGAAGGGACATGAGAAGTGACATGAGAAGGGACATGAGAAGGGACATGAGAAGTGACATGAGAAGGGACATGAGTAGCGATATGAGATGGGACATGAGAAGGGACATGAGAAGGGACATGAGAAGGGACATGAGTAGCGATATGAGATGGGACATGAGAAGGGACATGAGAAGGGACATGAGAAGGGACATAAGAAGGGATATGAGATGTGACATGAGAAGGGATATGAGATGTGACATTAGAAGGGACCTGAGATGTAACATGAAAAGGGATATGAGATGTGACATTATATGTGACATGAGATGTGACATGAGAAGGGACATGAGAAGTGACATGAGAAGGGATATGAGATGTGACATGAGAATGGACATGAAAAGGGACATGAGAAGGGATATGAGATGTGACATGAGAAGGGACATGAGAAGGGATATGAGATGTGACATGAGAAGGGATATGAGATGTGACATGAAAAGGGACATGAGAAGGGATAAGAGATGTGACATGAGAATGGACATGAAAAGGGACATGAGAAGGGATATGAGATGTGACATGAGAAGGGACATGAGAAGGGATATGAGATGTGACATGAGAAGGGATATGAGATGTGACATGAAAAGGGACATGAGAAGGGATATGAGATGTGACATGAGAAGGGACATGAGAAGGGATATGAGATGTGACTTGAGAAGGGACATTGGAAGGGACATGAGAAGGGATATGAGATGTGACATGAGAAGGGACATGAGAAGGGATATGAGATGTGACATGAGAAGGGACATTAGAAGGGACATGAGAAGGGATATGAGATGTGACATGAGAAGGGACATGAGAAGGGATATGAGATGTGACATGAGAAGTGACATGAGAAGGGATATGAGATGTGACATGAGAAGGGATATGAGATGTGACATGAGAAGGGACATTAGAAGGGACATGAGAAGGGATATGAGATGTGACATGAGAAGGGACATTAGAAGGGACATGAGAAGGGATATGAGATGTGACATGAGAAGGGACATGAGAAGGGATATGAGATGTGACATGAGAAGTGACATGAGAAGGGATATGAGATGTGACATGAGAAGGGATATGAGATGTGACATGAGAAGGGACATGAGAAGGGATATGAGATGTGACATAAGAAGGGACATGAAAAGGGATATGAGTAGCGATATGAGATGGGACATGAGAAGGGACATGATAAGGGACATGAGAAGGGTCATGAGAAGGGACATGAGAAGTGACATGAGAAGGGACATGAGAAGTGACATGAGAAGGGATATGAGATGTGACATGAGAAGTGACATAAGAAGGGACATGAGAAGTGACATGAGAAGGGATATGAGATGTGACATGAGAAGGGATATGAGAAGGGACATGAGAAGGGTCATGAGAAGTGACATGAGAAGGGACATGAGAAGTGACATGAGAAGCGATATGAGATGTGACATGAGAAGGGACATGAGAAGGGATATGAGTAGCGATATGAGATGGGACATGAGAAGGGACATGAGAAGGGACATGAGAAGGGTCATGAGAAGGGACATGAGAAGTGACATGAGAAAGGACATGAGAAGTGACATGAGAAGGGATATGAGATGTGACATGAGAAGTGACATGAGAAGGGACATGAGAAGTGACATGAGAAGGGATATGAGATGTGACATGAGAAGGGATATGAGAAGGGACATGAGAAGGGTCATGAGAAGTGACATGAGAAGGGACATGAGAAGTGACATGAGAAGGGATATGAGATGTGACATGAGAAGGGACATAAGAAGGGATATGAGATGTGACATGAGAAGGGACATGAGAAGGGACATGAGAAGTGACATGAGAAGGGACATGAGAAGGGACATGAGAAGTGACATGAGAAGGGACATGAGAAGGGACATGAGTAGTGATATGAGATGGGACATGAGAAGGGACATGAGAAGGGACATGAGAAGGGACATGAGTAGCGATATGAGATGGGACATGAGAAGGGACATGAGAAGGGACATAAGAAGGGATATGAGATGTGACATGAGAAGGGATATGAGATGTGACATGAGAAGGGACATGAGATGTAACATGAGAAGGGATATGAGATGTGACATTATATGTGACATGAGATGTGACATGAGAAGAGACATGAGAAGGGACATGAAAAGGGACATGAGAAGGGATAAGAGATGTGACATGAGAAGGGACATGAAAAGGGACATGAGAAGGGATATGAGATGTGACATGAGAAGGGACATGAGAAGGGATATGAGATGTGACATGAGAAGGGATATGAGATGTGACATGAAAAGGGACATGAGAAGGGATATGAGATGTGACATGAGAAGGGACATGAGAAGGGATATGAGATGTGACATGAGAAGGGACATGAGAAGGGACATGAGATGTGACATGAAAAGGGACATAAGAAGGGATATGAGAAGGGACATGAGAAGGGACATGAGGGTCTTTTCCCATGTGTCAATGTAAGTCAATGGCAAAATGGATTTGTGTTGTTTTTTTTTCTAACACCCGAGATCTCGCAACTTTGATCCTTTGTATTTTGATGAAAAAAATATTAAATCTGAAAAATAAATATAGTAATACATAGGATTCCCACAGAATGATGGTGATTGGAGGCGCCTGAAGCGGGAATTCTTTGCTATTGCTCAATTGCCCAATGTCCTGGGAGCCATAGATTGTACCCACATTGCGCTGCGTGCTCCAATTGATGACTTGCCCTTCAGAAATCGCAAACATTTTCATAGCCTCAACGTGCAGTATGTTTGTGACGCACAGATGAGGATTATGCATGTGTGTGCGAATTTTGGAGGATCTTGTCATGATGCCCGCATCCTCGCTCAGTTGAGGGAGAAGGGATATGAGATGTGACATGAGAAGGGACATTAGAAGGGACATGAGAAGGGATATGAGATGTGACATGAGAAGGGACATTAGAAGGGACATGAGAAGGGATATGAGATGTGACATGAGAAGGGACATGAGAAGGGATATGAGATGTGACATGAGAAGTGACATGAGAAGGGATATGAGATGTGACTTGAGAAGGGATATGAGATGTGACATGAGAAGGGACATGAGAAGGGATATGAGATGTGACATAAGAAGGGACATGAAAAGGGATATGAGTAGCGATATGAGATGGGACATGAGAAGGGACATGAGAAGGGACATGAGAAGGGTCATGAGAAGGGACATGAGAAGGGACATGAGAAGGGACATGAGAAGGGACATGAGAAGGGATATGAGATGTGACATGAGAAGTGACATGAGAAGGGACATGAGAAGTGACATGAGAAGGGATATGAGATGTGACATGAGAAGGGATATGAGAAGGGACATAAAAAGGGTCATGAGAAGTGACATGAGAAGGGACATGAGAAGTGACATGAGAAGCGATATGAGATGTGACATGAGAAGGGACATGAGAAGGGATATGAGTAGCGATATGAGATGGGACATGAGAAGGGACATGAGAAGGGACATGAGAAGGGTCATGAGAAGGGACATGAGAAGGGACATGAGAAGGGACATGAGAAGTGACATGAGAAGGGATATGAGATGTGACATGAGAAGTGAAATGAGAAGGGACATGAGAAGTGACATGAGAAGGGATATGAGATGTGACATGAGAAGGGATATGAGAAGGGACATGAGAAGGGTCATGAGAAGTGACATGAGAAGGGACATGAGAAGTGACATGAGAAGGGATATGAGATGTGACATGAGAAGGGACATAAGAAGGGATATGAGATGTGACATGAGAAGGGACATGAGAAGTGACATGAGAAGGGACATGAGAAGGGACATGAGAAGGGACATGAGAAGTGACATGAGAAGGGACATGAGAAGGGACATGAGTAGCGATATGAGATGGGACATGAGAAGGGACATGAGAAGGGACATGAGTAGCGATATGAGATGGGACATGAGAAGGGACATGAGAAGGGATATGAGATGTGACATGAGAAGGGATATGAGATGTGACATGAGAAGGGACATGAGATGTAACATGAGAAGGGATATGAGATGTGACATTATATGTGACATGAGATGTGACATGAGAAGGGACATGAAAAGGGACATGAGAAGGGATAAGAGATGTGACATGAGAAGGGACATGAGAAGGGATATGAGATGTGACATGAGAAGGGACATGAGAAGGGATATGAGATGTGACATGAGAAGGGATATGAGATGTGACATGAAAAGGGACATGAGAAGGGATATGAGATGTGACATGAGAAGGGATATGAGATGTGACATGAAAAGGGACATGAGAAGGGATATGAGATGTGACATGAGAAGGGACATGAGAAGGGATATGAGATGTGACATGAGAAGGGACATGAGAAGGGACATGAGATGTGACATGAAAAGGGACATAAGAAGGGATATGAGAAGGGACATGAGAAGGGACATGAGGGTCTTTTCCCATGTGTCAATGTAAGTCAATGGCAAAATGGATTTGTGTTGTTTTTTTTTCTAACACCCGAGATCTCGCAACTTTGATCCTTTGTATTTTGATGAAAAATTATTAAATCTGAAAAATAAATATAGTAATACATAGGATTCCCACAGAATGATGGTGATTGGAGGCGCCTGAAGCGGGAATTCTTTGCTATTGCTCAATTGCCCAATGTCTTGGGAGCCATAGATTGTACCCACATTGCGCTGCATGCTCCAATTGATGACTTGCCCTTCAGAAATCGCAAACATTTTCATAGCCTCAACGTGCAGTATGTTTGTGACGCACAGATGAGGATTATGCATGTGTGTGCGAATTTTGGAGGATCTTGTCATGATGCCCGCATCCTCGCTCAGTCGTCCCTGTGGAGACCGTTTGAGGAAAGACAAATGCCCCCTGGTTATCTCGTTGGTGAGTATTTGTGCACAACATGGTTAATTAGTTTGACAATTGCCACTGTAGTTTTAAAATGTTAGCGTAATGTTCAGCTATAGGATGCAATTTAACCATTTTTTTTTCCCGCAAATGTCTAGTTTTAGTTCAATGCAGATATGTAGCATGTCTTACCTTAAATGCTCAGATAGAGAATGCAATGTAACCATTTAGTTGCCATTTTACACAAGGTCTGGTTTAGGAGAAATACGCATATGTAGCATGTCTTAGCTGAAATGGGAAGATATTAGCTAATGCAATTTAACCATGTCATTGTCTCTTTCCGCTAATGTCTAGTTTTAGTTCAATGCAGATATGTAGCATGTCTTACCTTAAATGCTCAGATAGAGAATGCAATGTAACCATTTAGTTGCCATTTTACACAAGGTCTGGTTTAGGAGAAATACGCATATGTAGCATGTCTTAGCTGAAATGGGAAGATATTAGCTAATGCAATTTAACCTTGTCATTGTCTCTTTCCCCTAATGTCTAGTTTTAGTTCAATGCAGATATGTAGCATGTCTTACCTTAAATGCTCAGATAGAGAATGCAATGTAACCATTTAGCTGCCATTTTACACAAGGTCTGGTTTAGGAGAAATACGCATATGTAGCATGTCTTAGCTGAAATGGGAAGATATTAGCTAATGCAATTTAACCATGTCATTGTCTCTTTCCGCTAATGTCTAGTTTTAGTTCAATGCAGATATGTAGCATGTCTTACCTTAAATGCTCAGATAGAGAATGCAATGTAACCATTTAGTTGCCATTTTACACAAGGTCTGGTTTAGGAGAAATACGCATATTTAGCATGTCTTAGCTGAAATGGGAAGATAGAGAATAATATTGAACTAGATTATTCTTTTAAAAAATAAACATTTGTTAGTGGATTATCGTGTACAAAAACTTTTATTGGACTCCAAATACTATTTTGAGGATTCATTTTGAATTATGTTCTGTTCATAATTTATAGGTGATTCTGGGTACATGAGCCGGCCTTGGCTTATTACCCCCTTGCGTAGCCCGACTGATGTGTCTGAGGAGCGCTACAATAGGGCTCATAAGAGAACCAGGGCAGTGGTTGAACAAATGTTCGGGCTCCTGAAGATGAGGTTCAGGTGCCTTGACAGGTCGGGAGGAGCCCTCCAGTTCAACCCAAAGAAGGTGGCTAAGATCGTTATAGCCTGTAGTGTCCTGCATAATATTGCACAGCGGGCTGGGATGCTGCAGGGCGTCCAGGTGCACCGAAACCTCCTCAGAGATGAGGAGGATAATCCTGTTCTAGAGGGGCCATTCCGGGACAAGGGGCTCAATGTCAGAGCAGACATCATCAACCGCCACTTTAGACGTTAAATAATAGAAGTTAGACTGGAGTATTGTCAATAGATGTGAACTCTAGGGAAATGACAAGTAGAAAATTGTGCAAACATGTTATGATTGTTCATCAAATGCTATAAATGTGTTTCATTTATTAATATAGGTGATGCTCTGGTCATTGGGTCCTGTAGCGAGTCTTTGACACCTGGTTTTTAAAGAGGACATCAGCTGGTAAGTATAAATGTATGGACTGTTGCTGGCATGAATTGTACACAAATACATCATATGGCAAACATTTTCTAAACTAGTATTTAGTTTACACATTACTTAAAATTTAAATACTCAGAAAGGGATCCTCTAGCATAACTATCCTCTAGCATGACTATGGTTCAATGTCACACATTAGAGGTTCGTTCTGCTCAATATGACTCATCTTCACACTTGATAGAACATAACACAAGATGCTACACACGCTTAGTAAGCTAGTGACAGAAATTGATTCAGAAATGGGGGGTGGGAGAGGGGTACAGAACTGATTCACACACTTGTAGTAGTAATTTAAAAAAAAAAAATTATGCCATTAGGGAGATGACTTCATGTAAAGACTGAAAGGGAAGAATTCGAAGAATGACAGTGAAGAATTCCCAGACTGACAGTGGAAAAAGACAAGATTGAAATTGAAGAATACCAATGGGATCATGTCTGGCATTATCTTTCAAATCTGCTGACCTTGAAAACCATACAAAGACATGTTCACATGGTAAGTGCCAACTATTTGATAGAATAAGGCTGTGGAGGCATCCTATTGGAGACACTTAGATTATTTTCTAATTTTTAGATGGTATTTCACAGTCCTCTATTTTTGAACTGATGAATAAGACACATATTGAAGATCAACTGTTTACCCCTGAATTGACTTTCAAAGACCATGCATTATCCAGGTTGGTTTACCAATGCATGCTAGTTAAGAATCACAGCAAGAATGTCGAATATTAGTAGCTTACATACATTAGTCATACTTTGTTCCTAATTAGATATTTAGGGATCACAATCAGACACTTAGATTATTTTCTAATTTTTAGATGGTATTTCACAGTCCTCTATTTTTGAACTGATGAATAAGACACCTATTGAAGATCAACTGTTTACCCCTGAATTGACTTTCAAAGACCATGCATTATCCAGGTTGGTTTACCAATGCATGCTAGTTAAGAATCACAGCAAGAATGTCGAATATTAGTAGCTTACATACATTAGTCATACTTTGTTCCTAATTAGATATTTAGGGATCACAATCAGACACTTAGATTATTTTCTAATTTTTAGATGTTATTTCACAGTCCTCTATTTTTGAAATGATGAATAAGACACCTATTGAAGATCAACTGTTTACCCCTGAATTGACTTTCAAAGACCATGCATTATCCTGGTTGGTTTACCAATGCATGCTAGTTAAGAATCACAGCAAGAATGTCGAATATTAGTAGCTTACATACATTAGTCATACTTTGTTCCTAATTAGATATTTAGGGATCACAATCAGACACTTAGATTATTTTCTAATTTTTAGATGGTATTTCACAGTCCTCTATTTTTGAACTGATGAATAAGACACCTATTGAAGATCAACTGTTTACCCCTGAATTGACTTTCAAAGACCATGCATTATCCAGGTTGGTTTACCAATGCATGCTAGTTAAGAATCACAGCAAGAATGTCGAATATTAGTAGCTTACATACATTAGTCATACTTTGTTCCTAATTAGATATTTAGGGATCACAATCAGACACTTAGATTATTTTCTAATTTTTAGATGGTATTTCACAGTCCTCTATTTTTGAACTGATGAATAAGACACCTATTGAAGATCAACTGTTTACCCCTGAATTGACTTTCAAAGACCATGCATTATCCAGGTTGGTTTACCAATGCATGCTAGTTAAGAATCACAGCAAGAATGTCGAATATTAGTAGCTTACATACATTAGTCATACTTAGTTCATAATTAGATATTTAGGGATCACAATCAGAAAAAGGAATACATATTATAGTTGATATAGAGGTATTTGAATGGACATTAAATATTACATTTATGTTCAGCATACATATATATTTATTATTGAAATGTGATATACATTATTATGTATAATTAGAAATTCTGATATTTAAATTTACTTTTTTTTACATAATATAATGGTGTATGGTTTGTTTGGTTTTTAATCAAAAAATTTAATTAATAAATATCTTGATAAAATTATGCACAAAGTTAGAGCATAGACACAAGATGATTGTAAATGTATTTTATGAATATTTGACAACGTGTGTATTAACTTTGTAAAATTTTGTTTTTTCATTTCAGATTGTCATCTGATGACTTCCAGGAATATTTTTTTGTTTTTGTTTTTGTTAAAAAAACTTTTTATTTTTAAATGGTAATAATCAACATTTTATTATTAAATACCCTCTTTTGAACAGATTATAATAAATATCCATATAATCTGTCAATAAAAAACAATTTGACTCCCATGACTGGTAGTTGTCTATTTGACAAGCACATGCATAAGATCAAATTATGCATTAATTTTGGAAAATCCACTGATTCAGAGAATATTAAATTAAACTATCTTTTTTAAATTAATTGGGGAGTGAGATCCATCGATGCTTTTCTTGTGAAATTCTTAGATGTTAAAATAATTTTGGATATGTAGTCAGAATTTGACATAAATTTTTTAGTTTCACTAAGGGATTAAATGCTTACCGGATCCTTCTTCACAGAGGAGAGGATTTAACATAACTTAATAAATAACTATGTACATGAGAATGTAGTGCGAAATAACGACAGACAAACTTTTTATGGGAAAATTTTGTGACCGTCACAGGCCATAAAATTTTATTAACCTAACAAACTAGATAGAACTGATAGAACTGAAAATATATATGGCGGCATAGAGATCAGCTACCCAGAACAGCAGGAGATCACCGGCCCAACGGGAACAGCAGCAGAGGGGTCTCTGCCCTAAGGAGATGACGCTGAGGGGTTGCAGAGATCACGTGACCATCCCTCAAAAGGGAGGAAGGAGGGTTACCGTCACGTGCACGTGAGGGCCTACCCTCCTCCCCGGAAGTCTGGTCATCACTCACCCCTAGCGACCTTCTCCTGCGCAACCGGACCGAGGATCTCCCGCCGCCAGGGTGAAAGAAGATCTTCCACCTAGATAAGGATTCCCTGTTACCAAGCCGTGTAAACCGCATAACAGGGAGAGGAGATCCATATCCTACAGTAATGGCTTATTGGGCCTAGGGTGAGTAGCCATAGCCCTGCCCTTAAGGTGCCGTCGCAAATACAACATCATTAAAACATTACAAAAGGGGAAGGGAGGGAGGGGAAAAACTGCTTCAGCCAGGATCCGGAGAAGAAGAGGAAGTTGCAAGGGGAGAACTTGGCTTATCTACTGGTAAGGAGGGGCCTACCCTAAATTGCAACAATGTTGCACCCAGCACCTTCCCTCTCTCTTCTAACCCACTCTCCTACAGCCTTAACCCTTAGACTGCTCCAGGCTTATACTAAGCCCTACACTGCATTAAGGGATTAAATGCTTACCGGATCCTTCTTCACAGAGGAGAGGATTTAACATAACTTAATAAATAACTATGTACATGAGAATGTAGTGCGAAATAACGACAGACAAACTTTTTATGGGAAAATTTTGTGACCGTCACAGGCCATAAAATTTTATTAACCTAACAAACTAGATAGAACTGATAGAACTGAAAATATATATGGCGGCATAGAGATCAGCTACCCAGAACAGCAGGAGATCACCGGCCCAACGGGAACAGCAGCAGAGGGGTCTCTGCCCTAAGGAGATGACGCTGAGGGGTTGCAGAGATCACGTGACCATCCCTCAAAAGGGAGGAAGGAGGGTTACCGTCACGTGCACGTGAGGGCCTACCCTCCTCCCCGGAAGTCTGGTCATCACTCACCCCTAGCGACCTTCTCCTGCGCAACCGGACCGAGGATCTCCCGCCACAAGGAAGCATTTTAATGGTACCCTTGCCGCCAACCCACAACCCGATTTACAGGAGGGGTAACAGAGCTCTCTGAATGTCCCCTATGAATAAATCCAGCCCCACATCTGAAAGGTGAACTTTATCCCTTCTATATAGCTCGGTTCTATCAGCCGAAATGGCTTCGTGCCGTACCACAAAGCCACCTGACCCAGTGACGGTTTTCGCTAAAGACGCATTGATCTTCTTCCTAACCCGGTATGCCGCCGTATGGGCCGACATATGCCTCCAGTGGAGACGGGGTATTATATGGGACCACCCTATCATGACCCCCGGGATGCGTACTCTTAGCCACCCAATGTCTGCCTGCATAACCTTGATCAACTGTAAAACTGGTATGGCCCCCACATCGTTACCCCCTAGGTGAAGAATAATAATGTGAGGCTTCCCCCAGCATACCAGGGCCTCAGATATGGTTCCTGCTAATTGGGGCCAGCACATCCCCCTATCACCCAACCACCTAACGGATGCCTTGTTGGGAGGGAGACCTAGGGATTAGCCAATTGGGAGGGACGCACAGCGTAGGGAGGCCCAGTGGACAAAGGAGTGGCCCACAATCCAGATTCGCTTCACTCCGGGGGTAGTGCCTGTGGAGACAAACATTTTAGTATCCTGAATTAACATCTAAACATTAAACAATTGGACGGACATAGGTTCTGAAACAATTGGACCGCCAACGCCCAATACGTTTTATGTCCTCGCACGAGGAGCCCGCTTGCGCAGCGTTAGTCGCGGCCCCTATGCGAAAAGAGTGCAGGGCCAGTCTGCTAGCGTCCAGCCCCGCCTGGACTGCCACCAATTTTAGGACCCTACCGAACTGAAATTTGGAAAGGGGTCGGCCGTCCGCATGGACCAGAAATTGTCCTGGGCCAGGCGGCCTTTGAGCCAGGTAAAGGTTAACGCAGTTAACCGGGCAGCATGCGCTGTTCACCTGAGGGTGAACGGGGATCCAGGTTCCCTTTCCCTCCTGATCTGTCTTTGATCGCGGCAGGAAAAGAAGTAAGGAATCAGGGGCAGCTCTAATATGCTGCAGTTGTATTCCTGCCCCTGACGCCTGCTTGGAGGGTGCTACTACCTCACTAACTGTAAGAGCGGCGGCAAAGGCCAGATTAAACGCAGTTTTGAAGAGTAGAGCTTCAAAATCTGATCTACAGACCACGTCGAGCGCCAAGAGCTATCGCTCCAGGCGGTCGCGGGTAATGGGTTCGCGCGTGTCTATTTTCCGCTGCTGCGATCTGCCCCAACCCTTGATCACCTGTCTAATAAAAAAGGAATTGGTTGGGTCAGGAATGGCTAATGCCCTATAGAAAAATGAGAGGGTGGCCAATTTGGATTGTATTGCCCCCTGACGGGCCCCAGAGGCATGCAAACTCACCAGCCAATCATGTAAGGTGTCCCTAGACCCCTGAGCAGCATCGGCTCCCCTGGACGCACAGAAATTGTCCCATTCAGACCACATGCGGGCATAGGCGTGCCAAGTGGATGGTGCTAAGGAGGAGCGGACCAACGGCAGTAAGGCTATCCAGGAAGGACGAGCTGCCAAAGGAAATCAGGACAGCGTAAACCCACGGCTGCAGCTTTGGGGGCTAACTGGCGAAATGTCACCCATTCGAATCGTGACAGGGCGTCAGCTACAACATTGTTAACGCCCGGGACATGACGGGCCTGGAACTGGATGTTAAGGTCCAGACAGCGCAACACCAGGTGGCGCAGCAAGGTAATGACCTTTGCTGAGGTGGCTGACAAGTTATTGATCGCAAAAAACACACTGGTGTTGTCTGTCCAGAACACAACAGTCCCGTTCGACAACTTCTCACCCCACAGCTCGACCGCCAAGACCACGGGGAATAGCTCCAGGAGAGTTAGGTTTCGAGTAAGGCCCGCTGGGGCCCAGGACTCCGGCCAGGGCTCCGTGCTCCACTCTCCCTGGAAATAGGCCCCGTAACCGTGCGATCCAGCTGCGTCAGTGAAAAGGTGCAGTAACAGGCTAGACATGGGAGGGGTACGCCAGACCCGAATCCCGTTAAATCGCGTGAGAAATTGTTCCCAGACTACTAGGTCAGCCAGCAATTCACTCCCTAGGGTTATCTTTGATTTCGGGTTTGACCTACCACTAAGCTGTCTTTCCAGTCTACGGTTAAAAACCCGACCCATGGGGATAACTCTGCATGCGAAATTAAGCAAACCTAACAGGGATTGTAACTGTTTCAGGGAAATAACTGCATTAGAGACTGCCGCTCTGACCGCCTCAAGCATGCCCTGAACTTTATCAGGTGGCAACCTACAGAGCCTAGCCTGGGTGTCGATTTCGATTCCCAGGAAAACTAAACAGGACGCGGGGCCTTGCGTTTTGTCCTCAGCCAGGGGCACCCCGAAATGTCTCATGACGCTGCGCATGATGTTCATTGTGGATAAACAATCATCGGAGCCTGCTCTCCCTACAATGAGAAAATCGTCCAGGTAGTGTGCTATGGGATCGCTGCCCACTTCTGAAGCTACGACCCAATGAAGGAAACTGCTGAACGCTTCAAATAAAGCGCATGTGATATGTGTGAATAAATTTGTCTCACAAACTTTAGAGAAAAATAAAATAAAGGGATATCACATCCCCCCCTTCTCAGGGAATCACCCCCGGGGATTCCAGACCAGGTTTAAGGGGGTAACGATGATGGAATGACTTCACCAGACGAGGGGCATGAACTTCCGAATGAAGATGCCAGGAATCATCCTCTGGACCATAACCCTTCCATCTGATAAGATATTCTAATCTTTGTCGTCGAATCCTAGAATCCAATATAGATTCAACTTCAAATTCCTCTGGAAGATCCACTGAGATAGGAGGTGGAAGATCAACTGTCGTACGTGTCATTGAATCAAAAGGTTTTAGTAATGAAATATGAAAAGTGGGATGAAACTTGTAGTCCTTGGGTAACGTGAGTTTGACCACATTGGGATTTATTACCTGCTCCACAGGGTAAGGTCCCAGAAATTGGTTAGCCAATTTCTTGCTAGGGACCTGAAGTTTGAGGTTTTTAGTAGAGAGTAATACTAGGTCACCTATTTTATATTCAGGTCCAATTGAATGTTTCCGATCATAGTATTTCTTTTGGTATTCCTTAGCTTCAGCTAGATGTTTTTTCAATACTCTTAATCGATCTTGAAGCTTGGAAGAAAAATCTAAAGCTGGAGGGGAATTTACTGTTTTGTGGGACAAGGTTATAGTATTAGGATGGTACCCATAAGTTGCGAAGAAGGGGGATGTTTTGGTTGAGGAACAGAATGAATTATTATGAGTAAATTCAGCCATAGGAAGGTAAATTAGCCAGTCATCTTGTAAATGTGAAATATAAGAACGTAAAAAGTGTTCAATAGTCTGGTTGAGTCTTTCTGTCAAGCCATTTGTCTGAGGATGAAAAGCAGTAGTGTAGCGATGATCAATTTTCAGTAATTTACACAAAGATCTCCAGAACGAAGAGGTGAATTGGGTACCCCTGTCAGTAATAATATTAGAGGGTAAACCATGTAGTCTTACAACCTGATCAAGAAATACTTTAGCTGTAGTCATGGCAGTTGGTAATCCCTTAAGTGGAATAAAATGAGCCAGTCTTGTTAAATGGTCGACTACTACCATGATAGTGTTATATTGTTGTGATGCAGGTAACTCAACTATAAAATCCATGGCAATAGTACTCCATGGTTTATCTGGAATGGGCAGAGGCCTAAGTAACCCTATGGGTTTTTTATGTTCAATTTTATTTCTAGCACAATTCTCACACCTAGAGACATAATCATAAATGTATTTATTCATTCCTGGCCACCAAAACTTACGACGGGTAAGTTCAATGGTTTTCTGTATCCCTGGGTGACCAGATATGGTGTCATCATGGGTATGTGTGAGAATGGAAGATCTTATTTTCTCAGGTATGTATAACTTTTCTTCATGATAAAAAAGACCTGTAGTAGGATCTTTGGAACAATTTTGTAATGGTATTGAATCATGTTTTAGAGCGTTGTAAATCTCTTCTTCTAAAGGTGTTAAAGTACCTATTATCTTTTCTGGTGGAATAGTGAAGTTAGGTTGTTCATGTGGAAGTAACTCATAAATACGTGAAAGTGCATGTGCCTTTGTGTTTTGACTCCCAGGTTTATAAGTTATTAGAAAGTTAAAGCGATCTAGAAAGAGTGACCATCTTGCTTGCCTTGCTGTTAAAGTCTTATTCTTTTTTAAGTATTCTAAATTTTTATGATCAGTATATATAAGGAATGGAATTACTGATCCTTCTAGTAGGTGTCTCCATTGTTCTAGAGAACACTTAATAGCAAGGAGTTCTTTGTCTCCAACACTATAGTTAGCTTCAGCACAAGTTAACGTTCTTGAATAGAACGCAATGGGATGAACTTCACCTGTCTCCTTATTTTGTTGGGAAAGAACAGCCCCTATGCCTGTATTAGATGCATCAACTTCCAACAGGAACTGTTGATCAAATTTAGGCAGTGTTAGTATTGGAGCTGTTGTGAACATTTCCTTAAGACTATCAAAAGTCTTCTGGGCTTGTTCAGACCACTTAAATCGCTGTTTTATGCTAGTTAATTGTGTTAATGGTTTTATCACTGAGGAGAAGTTTTTTATAAATTTACGGTAATAATTTGCGAAACCAATAAATCGCTGTAATGCTTTTACTGTAGTGGGTTTAGGCCAGTCTTTAATAGCGGATACTTTTTCAGGATCCATTTCTATTTTGTTTGGGGTAATTATATAACCCAAAAATTTTATTTTTGAGACATGAAAAACACATTTTTCTAGCTTAGCATATAACTTATGCTCCTTGAGTCGAGTAAGAACCCACCTAACATGTTTTTCATGTGCTATGGGAGATTTCGAATAAATCAGAATATCATCTAGATATATGATGACACAGATATCCATTAGATCATGAAAAATCTCGTTGATAAAATGTTGGAAGGTTGCGGGAGCATTGCTCAAACCAAAGGGCATTACGTTATACTGGAAAAGACCATAGCGGGTTCTGAACGCAGTTTTCCATTCGTGCCCTTCCTTTATGCGAATAAGATTATAAGCGCCCTTTAGATCTAATTTCGAGTAGATCGTGGCCTCATTTAATCTTTCGAGTAACTCTGGTATGAGAGGTAAAGGATACCTATTTTTAATTGTTATTTCATTCAATGCCCTGTAGTCTATAATGGGTCTTATTGTCCCATCTTTGTTGCGTACTAAAAATAATCCTGCAGCAGCAGGGGATGTTGAGTGTGAGATGAACCCTTTTCGCAAGTTTTCATCTAAATATGATCTTAGATATACCAATTCTTCTTGCGAAAGAGGGTAAATCTTACCATGTGGTATCTGAGATCCCGGTATTAAATCAATGGGACAGTCAAATTCCCTATGTGGTGGGAGGTTTTCTGCCTCCTTGAGGTCAAATACCTCTGCCAGGTCCTGATAAATTTGTGGTAGCTCATGTTCTATAGTAGAGATTACCTGATAGGGAAAACAAGTCTTTATACAATAATCAGAGTCAAATTTTATTTGTTGTGATGACCAGTCAATATGAGGATTATGTATTTGTAACCAGTTGAAACCTAAGATAATAATATGCATGTAGATAGGTATGAGGTCAAAAGTAATATATTCAGAATGTCCTTGGTCAGTTGTTATGAGTAAAGGGATTGTCTGATGAGTAATGGGGCCCTGTTGTATAATAGAACCATCAATAAGTTTAACAGAAACAGGATGTGTCTTGACAACAGTTGGAATTTTATTGAGCTTAACATATGCTATGTCTATATAGTTTCCTGACGCCCCAGAATCAATCAAAGCGTTAGAGCGCACGTTTTTCTGATCCCACTGTAAAGAAAAAGTGAGAGTGAGATGGGGGTTTTGAGAAATGTGAAAAATATTGTTTTTGAAACTACCCTTACCCTTTTTCTGTCTCAATAAAGATGGACAATTTGTGACGGAGTGGTCTTTTTGTCCACAATAAAGACAGAGATTTTCTAATCTACGTCTAATTTTTTCCTCTGGGGTTAGAGGACCCCTTATAGTTCCAATTTCCATAGGAACCTGGTTTGAAACAGCTTTTTCCATGGTTGTAAAACAGGGATATGAACGTCTGGGTACCACTTCATAGGAAGCTTTTTCAGCCTTTCTTTCACGTAACCTTCGGTCCAAGGTGGTGCTTAATTTCATCAACCCATTCAGTGTGTCAGGCATCTCTAGACGTGACAATTCATCTTTAAGGGATTCAGAGAGACCCAATCTGAATTGATTCTTTAAACTGATCTCGTTCCATTGAGAGTCATCTATCCACATTTGAAATTCAGTAATATATTCTTCAATGTTTCTTTTCCCTTGTTTCATAGATCTTAATTTGTTTTCAGCTGTTATTTGAGTGTGGGAATCCTCATACAAGGCAGTCATAGCTAAAAAAAATTCTTCAAGCGAATCCAATATTGAATGTTCACTTTCAAAAAATCTATTGGCCCAGGAGCGTGGCTCCCCCTGTAGGAAGGAAATAGTGGTACAGACCTTTATCCTTTCACTATGATATGTTTTAGGTCTAAGTGAGAAAAGAAGTTTACATGCACTTTTAAAATCCCTGAATTCGCTGCGTTTGCCAGAAAATGGTTGTGGGTATTGTATGTGAGGTTCAGCAATTCCTGCTTCTTTCCCTGACATACAATCTTTTATTATAGTTTTGAGAGCTTTATTTTCAGTTTGTACCTCTGTTAATGCTCTAGCAAGATATTCTAATTTCTGATGAATATTAGAAAATTCATTTTTAATTTCATTAGGATCCATATTCCAAAAAATAAAAAAAAAACTTTCTTTTTAAGGCCTGAAAATTCTGTGATATGTGTGAATAAATTTGTCTCACAAACTTTAGAGAAAAATAAAATAAAGGGATATCACAGCGCATGACAAAGAGCAGCCCATGGGCAGGCAGCGATCCACGTAGTACACACCTGCAAACTTACAACCCATTAGATGGAAAACTGAAGGGTGGAGTGGAAGAAGCCGAAATGCCGACTCAATGTCTAGTTTCGCCAATAGAGCACCATGACCCGCCCTCCTGACCAGGTCTAGTGCGCTATCAAAGGATTGATAGCGCACTGAGCTGAGTTGGGGGTCAATGGCATCATTGACTGAGCTACCTTTTGGGTACGACAGGTGCTGAATGAGGCGAAACTTCCCCGGCTCTTTCTTGGGAACCACCCCCAACGGGGAAATGACCAAATCAGGTAAAGGTGGGGCAGCAAAGGGGCCAGCCATTCGCCCTAAAGTCACTTCTTTATTAATTTTATCCCTCACTACTTCGGGGTGTTGGTATGCTGAAATAAGGTTCCTATTAAATTTCTTACCCTTGATTTGCCTAACTGTGGGGATATGAAAACCAAATGAAAAACCCTCCCATAACATACGTGCCGCCGCCTGGTCTGGGTAAGCCCACAACCAGGGTGCCATGGCATGTACCTTAATTGGCGTTTTCGCCTTTTTGGCCCAAGTTCGCTGAAGGGGGCTTATTGGTATGGTCCCTACGTTTGATGCAGTCACTGCCAGGGTGTGGACCAGAGCAGTACCTGCAGACGTGTCTGAAGGTGCAGGCGCTACCCTTGTCGCATTTTTTGTCCTGGAAGGGCCAGCAAGTTCCCCCCCGTTTCCTGCTTCTAGTATTGCGAAAGGACTGCTGCGCTGATTGCTGAGTTGAAGTTACAGCAGCGGGTGCACCCCCTTTTGGGTCCATTCGCTGCCACAACTGGTTGTCAGTAGAGTCAAAAGTCAGGGAAGGATTTCCTGCCATTTTCCTCCTGAACTCAGCATCATATTCCCTCCACACACCTTCACTGTGATTACGCTGAATCCAGTGAATAGTGTCCGTGTATTTTAGGATAGGCAAACTCTGGGAGGGGTACTTTTCGATATAACAGGAGGAAAAGACTCTGAAGCACTGTAGCCACTCATCAAAAGTGTCTGGGCGTTTAAATTTTTTAGGCCCTGTTCCCTCAGCGCTCCTCTCTCTCTGCCTATACGCCTCCACCGAAAGGTCAAATATATTAACATATTTTCCACGGTGAATCCTACTGACCACCTTTTTGCGCAGGTGTCTATGCAATGAGTATATTTTACCTGGGCTTGCGTCCCCATAAAGGGCTGCTCGCCTTTCGGAGATGGCCCTGGTAGGGAGAGGTTCAGCTGGCACCTCTGTAGATGGGTTTTGCGGGGATGGGTTTTGCGGGGCGGTGTTACTGGCGCTGTCCTGCTTATTATCTGGCTTGACCCCCCTCTTTAAAATTTTCTTAATTATTCTAAACATTTTCTTCTGACCTGCCCCTTGTAAACCCAAGGAAGAGTCAGTCTCAGACCCTGAGTCAGAAGAGGATGAGTCAGAGGAAGAATGGTCATTGTGTGTAAATAAAGCATTCTCACCGTGACTAATGGCAGGAGGTCCCTGACCCATGCTGGTAACGGGCTGGCCTGCTTGCTGGTTTTGGAGGGCGACTCCTGAAGACCCTTGCTGTGCAGTGGAAGTGGTGGCTGCTGCTCCTGCTGTAATGCTGCCTGCTACTCCTGCATCCGCCCCACTCATGACTGTGGCAGTGGTGGTCCGTGTTTTTGCTGCACTTTGTGATCCAATTGCTCCCTGCAAAAGAGATAGAATTTGGCGAGCACTTTGCCCAATGGATGTGTCTGGATTATCAGTAGCAAGGGGTGGATGAGCTATATGAAGCGGTGTATGAAATCCCTGACTCGCTGACTGTCCATTCGCAGATGTCTGAGCATTCACACCCTGCTGGTCTACAATAGGGTTATGGCTTGCCTGGCTTATTGATTGTGCATGGTTTAATGAGTGTGCATGAGCGCCCTGCGTGGCTGCAATGGGGGAGTGGAGACCCTGAGCAAGGGGTTGTACCCCATGTATGCCTGACATAATGGGATGTTGTACCTGGCCTAAAGATTGCACATTTGCATTATGTATGCCAACCAGGGGTGTATTATATCCCTGAGGTGCTGCTTGTACGTTCACACCATTCAAAACCGCATTCACACCAATGGGGGATGGTAAATGATGAGACGGTAAATGACGCTCAATGTTCTGATTCACATGCATACTGCGATCATTGCCTTGAGTCACATGCAGACTATTATCAGACATATGTGTATTAATGACAATATCATGCGGCTGAGCGGCCGCTTGGACTAAACCACTATCAGCCCTGTGTGGGTTAATAATATCGGGAGCGGCCTGCTGAACGGCATTTGCGTTATCTCCCATTTGTAAAAACTGTAATGGCCTCATTGCCCTGGAGGGGTTAACTCTGCGTGCCCCCCTACCCCTATTACTGGCTATCTGCCTGGTACTACCTCTTATGATGGAGCGACCCCTTTGATGCCCCTGAGGATTAACGTTCAAATGTGCTGTTCGCTTGCGCTGTTTGCTTGCGCTGCTAAGGCCCCTCCGACCCCCCACTGATAATCCGCCAACGGCCAAGGACGGCTCTCGGTGCTCACCTGCAAGTGGCGTTGCCCCGGGAGCCGATGTCCTTGCAACCGCGCGGGAGTCTGCCAAGCCGGAAGTGCCGATGTCCGCTTCCGGTGACGTCACTAACATGGCGTTGACACCGGAAGTCGGTCCCGGACCACGCGGCTGGCGAAGGAGATCGCTAGGCCCTGGGGAATCCAGCATAGGCCCTGGGGTGGCATGGGCCTCGGGTATGGTGCGCCTATGGGTGAGTGAACCGGGTGTTGAGGGTTGAGGGGCCGTGACAGAGGCCATGTTCCGGCCGGGCTTGGGACCGCGTGTTGCCACGTGTGGTGCCTCAATGAGAGGTGTGAAAGGGCGATGCCTGCTGGGGGTAGTGAAAGCAGGATCCGGATCCTGACTAGAAGGATCAGGAGGGAGAATAGCAGGTGTACGCTGGGCCCTGGGGAGGATGCAGCCATTGCGGATAGTATGTTTTTTAACAGGTCAGAAACTGCTGACATAGCAGCAGGGGGTACTGCACTAAGAAATGAGGCCTGTACACTATCAAGGGGTAAATTAACCTGCTGGGTCTGCAATGCTTGCGGGCTGGGGGATTCCTGAGCTAACTCAATATCAATAGGTCCCTGCTCTTCCACATTATGAACCTGGGCTGACACAACAGTAGTATATTGAGTTGGGGGAATGATATCTAAATCATCCTCAGTAATAGATTGAACACTTATCTTTATTTTTTCTTTTGCTGGTGCAGGAGGTTCCTGCTCCGACTGGTAACGTCTGGGAGGCAGAGTAGAACGCCTGGAACGATGCATAGCTGCACTGGTGATGACAGAACTGCTAAGAAAAACTGCTTCAGCCAGGATCCGGAGAAGAAGAGGAAGTTGCAAGGGGGGAACTCAGCTTATCTACTGGTAAGGAGGGGCCTACCCTAAATTGCAACAATGTTGCACCCAGCACCTTCCCTCTCTCTTCTAACCCACTCTCCTACAGCCTTAACCCTTAGACTGCTCCAGGCTTATACTAAGCCCTACACTGCATTTTTAAGAAGGGGAAGTGGTTCACTTACATTAAAGTGACAGTGTTGTTGAATGTAAAATTAATTTTATAAGATCTTGTATCTTCCTTAGGTATCTAAAAACATTATTTTATTAAATTTATAAATTTAAAAATGGTAGGTCATTTAACTTCATATTTTGCACAAGCTAGTTATTGGATGCCATGTTAATAGATTTTATTTTCTAGTGGAGTCATTTAAAGGGACATTTAACTATAGTTATTAATATTATGTAGTTTTTAAAATCTTACCTCTTGGGTTAGACATCACATATCTATATATAATTTTCATTCCCCTTTAGTTTCTTTCGACAATGTTAAATCAACATTCCGAATGTTTAAGTCCTTAAAGGGACATTCACAAAGTATATAGTGTATTGAATTTTAAAAAATCATAAAAGAATTTAAACATATTTAGAAAGTACTATAGAATTACATTCAGTCTTTAAATATACTTAGAAAAAGATACATCAATGCACATATCTTAGTCAATTACATAAGTCATCTATGTGCAACCAACAATCAGCCTCAAAATAGCCTATGTAGATATGTATTTAATCCAAGAATATATATAAATATAGCTGCAAGCAGCAATAGAGGTGGCCAGCGCATCATTTTTGCAATGCCATATATGTAGTTATGTCACAAAATAAAGCTATACAACAACTGTTTACAGTTCTAACATAAGCATTTGGAAAAAAAACACATTTTTGAAATGTTTGCGTTTTTTAAAATGGCTGTCACACCATATGACCTATACTTTCAACATGAACAAATGTAACTCTAGGTGACAATATATGGTTATACAGCAAATTTCACAGCTTTAACATAAGCGGTTGGAAAGTAAACACAGTTTCAAAATTTGTGCGTAAACCAATATGGCTGCCACAGCTTGTGACTAATTCCTTCAACATGAACAACTGTGACTCTAGGTCACAATATAAGACTGTACAGCAATTTTCAGAGTTCTTACATAAGCGGTTGCAGAGAAAATAGACTTTCAAAATTTTCGCGTAAACCAAGATGGCTGCCCGATCGTAAGATATACAGCCTCTATATTATGCACAATAGTGCTCACTTTAGATGTCAATAGACATGGTAAAAATAAAGCATTTTTGTAAAATGGTTTTTGTTTTATTATGAATTTAAATATATCGTTAAGCAATTTTCAACAATTCAAAATGGCTGCCAAACCACATGACGTATCAACTTTTCTTGAAAAAATCTGAATATTAGTCATAAGATAACTCTATAAACAAAATTTCAAGTCTGTCCCATAAGCGGTTTCGGAGAAGAAGATTTTTATAGTTTTTAAAAATGGCGCATACGAAACAAAATTGCCGCCAAGCTATGCAATGTATGGCTTTCAAATTGCACATACTAATGCTCACTATAGACCTCTACAATTTGCAGAAGTTTCATGAAAATTTGCAAATGTTTTATTTCACGAAGGCGACCGCGCAATGCAAATTTTAACTGCAATATTGTCTTTAAGGGTTATGACTATGTGTAATCATGTGTCTTACACTGTAATATTGTTAAATATTGTAAAACTAATGTATAAAGTGCAAAATTATGCAATTAAATGGTGATAAAAAGGTTAATGTCTCACAGCAGCCATGTTGATTATGGAAAAATCGCAATTTTAACAATCTTGGTAGAGGACCTTTCAAGAAGCATACGTGCAAAATTGCGCTTTATTGCACTAAGCGGTTTAAGAGAAGAAGATGTTTAAAGATTTTCGTAAAATGCAAGATGGTTGCTACATCATGTGACCAAGTCACTTCTGTTGAGCAATGGCAAATCTAGGTCATAGCAGCACTAAGCACAGCACAGCAAGTTTCAAAGTTGCAACATAAGCAGTTCCAGAGATAAAGATTATTAAATAATTCTCGAAAATTGTCACAAAAAACAATATGGCTGCGTAACCTTATGACCTATGAGTTCAATATTGCATGAGATGTAGCATAGCAATAGGCTGTACCAGCATACCTGATTTCAAGAGTTTAGCATAAGTAATTTGTGTTTTGTGAGCAATTGACTCAAAAGAGGAAGTATTGAATTACAAATAATTACAATAAACATAAAACCAATATTGCTGCCGCATCATGTGACTGATTCTCTCCTAATGAGCAATTGTGAATCTAGGTCACAATATAAGGTTATACAGCAAATTTCACAGTTCTTACATAAGCGGTTGCAGAGAAAATAGACTTTCAAAATTTTCACGTAAACCAAGATGGCTGCCCGATCGTAAGACATACAGCCTCCATATTACGCACAATAGTGCTCACTATAGATGTCAATAAACATGGCAAAAATAAAGCATTTTTGTAAAACGGTTTTTGTTTTATTATTAATTTAAATATATCGTTAAGCAATTTTGAACAATTCAAAATGGCTGCCAAACCACATGACATATCAACTTCTCTTGAACAAATCTGAATGTTAGTCATAAGATAACTCTATAAACAAAATTTCAAGTCTGTCCCATAAGCGGTTTCGGAGAAGAAGATTTTTATAGTTTTTAAAAATGACGCATACAAAACAAAATGGCCGCCAAGCTATGCAATGTATGGCTTTCAAATTGCACATACTAATGCTCACTATAGACCTCTACAATTTGCAGAAGTTTCATGAAAATTTGCAAATGTTTTATTTCACGAAGGCGACCGCGCAATGCAAATTTTAACTGCAATATTATCTTTAAGGGTTATGACTATGTGTAATCATGTGTCTTACACTGTAATATTGTTAAATATTGTAAAACTAATGTATAAAGTGCAAAATTACGCTTTTAAATGGCGATAAAAAGGTTAATGTCTCACAGCAGCCATGTTGATTATGGAAAAATCGCAATTTTAACAATCTTGGTACAGGACCTTTCAAGAAGCATACGTGCAAAATTGCGCTTTATTGCACTAAGCGGTTTAAGAGAAGAAGATGTTTGAATATTTTCGCAAAATGCAAGATGGCTGCCACATCATGTGACCAAGGCACTTCTCTTGAGCAATAGCAATTTTAGGTCATAGTAGCACTAAGCACAGCGAATTTCAAAGTTGTAACATAAGCAGTTCCAGAGCTAAAGATTTTTAAGCGTTTGTCAAAATTTGGCGCAAAAAGCAATATGGCTGCCAGAGCATGTGACCTATGAATTCAATTTTGCATGAGATGTAGCACAGCAATAGGCTGTACCAGCATACCTGATTGTTACGGTTGCCTCCAGGCTGGCTGGAAGTTGGACCATAGAAAAGGATGCTCCTAGCGCTCACCAAATGAGCAGCAGCACCGTGGACACTCTAACTGCTGCGTAGCCACCATAAGTAACGCAGACTCCACGAACCACCGCTGCTGGGCTGGTATCTCGCCGTCTGCTCTGCGCCCTGGACCTACGACCAGGCTCCAGTAGGTGAACCTCTTCCTTCTGTAGCAATCCCCGTAGCTAAGGGAGTATGAAAAGCATAGCAATCCCTGTAGTGATTATAGCTGAAGCTGTCCTCTACAAACATGAGTCAAAGCTGCAAGTTAGAGGGTCAGAAATAGGTCTGATGTGCTGGAGCACACAGCCTGCTTTTTATTCAGGTTACATGCCAACAGGACACTCTCAGGGGGAGGCACAAAATCCCCCATCACACATTTGATATTAGATAGAGAGACACTCCCTTTGACAGCCCACAACATTACTTCAGCAGATAACATTTTACACACAATAAAACAATGCAGTCCACCTTATCACTACTAGAAGTCTGATTAGACAATGGGAAAGTTTATCACTAAACTTAATTAGAGCTGATCCCAGCAAACTTGTATTTAGAATGCTTCTTGAAGCTGAACAAAATTTAACTCTTTAGTTCTGACCGAAGGGTCTGTCACATAGCACTTAATGGCACACAATGAAACTGAACCAAGTGGGAGAAAGCCAGGGACAAGTCATTTCACAGGTCTGGGGACATAGTCTTAAAGGGGCATTGTTCACCAAAGTCACAATATGTCCCCAGACGGTTCTTAAAGGGCCATACACACCCAATAAAAGTTAATAGGTTTTCAGGGGCACAATCTTCCAGGGGCCATAGTCATGTGGAAGGAGGCTGGCAAATAGGCTTCTCCAAAATCCAGGGAAGCAGGGCAATTTTCCATTTAAAGGGCCAGTTACAAACAGCAGTTTGTAACATATCTCCCCTTTTGGAGGGAGACTAACCAGGCACCTGACCTTCTGCCGGTCAGTGCCCAAGTTAGTCTCGCAACCCACCCACAAATCATCGCTAGCAGCAAAGTAGCCACCCCACAATACGTAGTACTGGCCTGTAAGTTCCAGGTTGCAGGATGAAAGTGCAGCATCCTTTGCCTTCCTGGCGCAGCTGGGCAAATAGCTGATGGTACTTGGGTGGCAGAGGCCAGCGGCACTCTGCCCTGGTGCCAGCGCTTCTGCTGGGGTGAGGGGTTTGCAGGCCAGTTCTGTAACAAGGACAAGGTCTGTAGGGCAGGGGCCAGCAGCGCTCTGTCCTGATGCCAGCTCTTCTGCTGGGGGTATTGGGGCATAGTCCTGCCCGGTGGCAAAGGGAACGTGGGGGTCAGTGGGGGCCAACATCTCCACTGTTAACCCTGGGCCCAAGTTAGGAGTTAGCTGGGGAGGGGGAGATTGGCTTACCTCCTCCTCCTGATACTCCGGCGGCCGTTGGGAAGGGAGGTCGATGCTCTCCGCTTCCTGTGGAACATGCTGCAGCTGGGGAGAGAGACCGGTTGTCTCCTCTCCCTGGAAGGCACACTCCGGCTGGGGAGGGAGGTCGATGCTCTCCCCTCCCTGTAGCTGGGTCTGTCGCTGGGGATCTGGGCCGCCTGCCCAGCATCCCTGTAGGGCCGGTAGAGAGACTGCGGCCCCATCTCCACCTGCCTGCTGGGGGTCCTCCCAGGACCAGTCTATGAGGCCTGCTGCCTCTGGTATCTCTGGTTGGAGTTGGGGAAGGAGACCGGTTGTCTCTTCCCTCTGCACAGTATACTGCCGCTGGGGAGGGAGGTCGCTGCTCTCCTCTCCCTGTGGAACATGCTGCGGCTGGGGAGAGAGACCAGGTGTCCATACCCTCAAACTCCACAGTTGGCGCTCAAAGGCTCGTGCCGCTTCGTTCTCAGTAGCCAATTCCTGGATGAGGCGACTGACTACCTCCTGTGCAGGGTCTGGACCATATCGGACTAGCCGCCTCTTTACCTCTGGAACGAAATCAGCGCCCTCATAGCGACGGATCAGGTTGAGGTGCTCTTCACAGGGTTCTGACCAGTGTCTTGTCAGCTCCATGCTGCTGTAGGTAGGGACGCTGCGCAGTGGCTAGCGTTGCCCTCAATTACTCTCCTACTATACCAGTGCTGTTGTGGTGCTGCTCCTTGCGCTAGGACGCGATCCCACCGCTGCTGCCAAATGTTACGGTTGCCTCCAGGCTGGCTGGAAGTTGGACCATAGAAAAGGATGCTCCTAGCGCTCACCAAAGGAGCAGCAGCACCGTGGACACTCTAACTGCTGCGTAGCCACCATAAGTAACGCAGACTCCACGAACCACCACTGCTGGGCTGGTATCTCTCCGTCTGCTCTGCGCCCTGGACCTACGACCAGGCTCCAGTAGGTGAACCTCTTCCTTCTGTAGCAATCCCCGTAGCTAAGGGAGTATGAAAAGCATAGCAATCCCTGTAGTGATTATAGCTGAAGCTGTCCTCTACAAACATGAGTCAAAGCTGCAAGTTAGAGGGTCAAAAATAGGTCTGACGTGCTGGAGCACACAGCCTGCTTTTTATTGAGGTTACATGCAAACAGGACACTCTCAGGGGGAGGCATAAAATCCCCCATCACACATTTGATATTAGATAGAGAGACACTCCCTTTGACAGGCCACAACATTACTTCAGCAGATAACATTTTACACACAATAAAACAATGCAGTCCACCTTATCACTACTAGAAGTCTGATTAGACAATGGGAATGTTTTATCACTAAACTTAATTAGAGCTGATCCCAGCAAACTTGTATTTAGAATGCTTCTTGAAGCTGAACAAAGTTATCTCTGTAGTTCTGACCGAAGGGTCTGTCACATAGCACTTAATGGCACACAATGAAACTGAACCAAGTGGGAGAAAGCCAGGGACAAGTCATTTCACAGGTCTGGGGACATAGTCTTAAAGGGGCATTGTTCACCAAAGTCACAATATGTCCCCAGACGGTTCTTAAAGGGCCATACACACCCAATAAAAGTTCATAGGTTTTCAGGGGCACAATCTTCCAGGGGCCATAGTCATGTGGAAGGAGGCTGGCAAATAGGCTTCTCCAAAATCCAGGGAAGCAGGGCAATTTTCCATTTAAAGGGCCAGTTACAAACAGCAGTTTGTAACACTGATTTTAAGAGCTTTGCAAAAACAGTTAAGCAGTTATGAGCAATTGAATACAAAGCTTGGCGGAATAAAAAGAATAATAATAATAATAATAATAATAATAATAATCTGAACAATAAAAATAGGTTGTCCTGCAACTTTGTTGCTGGCCACCTAATTACAATCTAATGATTGAATAACAAAACATATTAAGTTGTTCAAATATTATAATCTTATCCAAAAAGCATAAATAACATATAGCTTAATGTCCCTCTAAGCTGAAGACTACGAAATACATCCATTACAATATATATTTCAGTCAGTGTGTAAAACAATCCAGAAGTTAATCTAAATATGCTTTATTCATATGTTATACTAATTTTGCAAAAGGAAGGTGCCTAGGTTTATGATTTTTCAAGCATTATTGTGAAATGTCTCCTTAAAGGGACATGAACTCAAAATATACTTAAAGGGAGACAGTTAAAAAATTAATGATTTATACATTCAGAACGAGTATTCTATTTTAAGCAACTTTATAAATTGTCTCATATTATCAATGTTCCTCGTGATGTTGCTATCATTACTTTAAAAATAAGGCATTAAATTGATAATTTATTTGCTTCAGTACTCTGGACAGATTTTTTTAGTTTTTGTTGGATTAATTTATCCAACAATCATAAAGGACAACCCAGGTTTTTCGCCAAAATTTCATCTAAAATATCATTATTGATTTGCAAAGCAAGATAGCAAGATAATTCTTAACATTTGAGAATCGGATTAATTTATAAAGTTGCTTAACATTTCATGCTCAATCTGAATCACGAACGCTACATTTGTTTGGACACTGTCCCTTTAAGAGATTTAAAGAGTGTATTTACTTCTCTTCTTATCTTGACATACTTTGCTTGAAAAGCATATCGAGATAGGCTCAGTAGATGAAGATTGGTGGATGCACAGAGATGCCTTATGTGATTGGCTCAACCATGTGCCTTTAAATTTCTTATGTTGAGGATATCTAAATACAAAGATAAATTGACTTACATTTTAAAGTCTAAACAATTTTCTATCTCTACAGATCATTTGATACAATTGTTTGTTTGTAATGTCTATTTAAAAATAAAGACGCCATTGCACAATAACATATGAGCAGTTCAGACAAATACAAGCTCAAGGTTTATTTACTAATAACAAACAAACCTGTAGTTTAACATCTATAAACAGATTATCCAAGTTACTGACATTATAACTTGAATTTGAACATTCAGTAATGTTGCGTGGGAAACGGATCTTTAAACACCAGATTTGGTGCAATAGCACACAATCAATGTGCATTATAAATACATTTAAGAGAGCAATGTCAATACTTCACAATAAGTCAACAAATTGATTTATGAACAATAAAGACATACAATATTAAATGTGTATTTGTATTAAAGAAACAGACCGTTATGAAACCGAAAAATGTCTACAACATTTAATAATGTGACAGTATTAGATTTTAAAGAGAATTTAAACATTAACATTTAACGGATCACGGATATTAAATCTGCGTCACACATATCCGCATGACAGGTCCATGAGTTACAAATAAGTCTACATGAAAAATGTAGTAACAGCACCCCCAGGAGGTATGTGTATGGAAGTTGCTAAGATATAAAACATTAAGGAACGGCCAATCAGAGTTCATCACACAAACACAACTTGAATCAGGATGGTCTCACAGACATTCTAACAATATTTCAAACTTTTATCCAATCAGATGTACAGATAACTTGTACCATGGTGCATCTCATGTTTACTTCACCATATAAAAGTCCATTACACGTTGCCATCTTTGTCAGTTCTCTAATGCCTGCTGGTATATTATTCTATCTACAAACATCTCGGCAGGCATGAAACCTCCCAGGTTTACCAAGCAGGAGAGCGCTGCACTGGTCCACGCCGTCCAGGACTTTTATCCCCAGCTGTTTGGGAACAAGAGGAGGTCGACAGATGCGCCTGTTAAGAAGGCCCTCTGGGAGTCTATCACCAATGCGGTTCAATTGGTGTGTGGCGTCCAGAGGACCCAGGATAAGATCATGAGGAGATTCGGAGATATGAGGTTGCGCTTGACAAAAAAAAGTCAACCTCATAAGGGAGTGGGTACAAGCCCGTAAAAGAGGGGGCAAAAGAGAGGCCCCGCGGAAACTCTACCTACTCCCTTATGAGGTGACTTTATGCAAGCTCCTCACTCTCCGGGTCCCCAAAAGATTCATATCCTCGCCATCCTCAGCCTCCTCTTCTTCCCTCCCAGCTTCTGGATCTGAAAGTCCTGACCCGGGGGCCAGGGCAGCTGCTTCTCCGTCCAGTGGCCTGGGAGGAGCTGATAGAGAATCTGAACCAGGTAACTATCCAACTTCATATAATATCTTAATATTTGATTATATTTTTAAAAAATGTGTATATAGTCAGATACTAAACCTATAGAGATCTCACAACATACACTACATATGATGTTTAGATATATGATTTTAGATTAGTGACACATGAAATAGGAATGATGTTTCTTGCGCTCTACAGAATATGCGTCACAGAGCGAAAATGGAATTGCGCATACACGTTAACATGGGTTTGCTGTAAGTGGCATTGCTTTATACATGTTGGTCAAATGACGGATGCGTAATTCCGCTTGGAATCATTGCGCAATGATCGCGAAAATGGAATTGCGCATACACGTTAACATGGGTTTGCTGTAAGTGGCATTGCTTTATACATGTTGGTCAAATGACGGATGTGTAATTCCGCTTGGAATCATGGAATTGCGCATACACGTTAACATGGGTTTGCTGTAAGTGGCATTGCTTTATACATGTTGGTCAAATGACGGATGCGTAATTCCGCTTGGAATCATTGCGCAATGATCGCGAAAATTAGAATTGCGCATACACGTTAACATGGGTTTGCTGTAAGTGGCATTGCTTTACACATGTTGGTCAAAATGAAATGTGAATTATTATATATGTGAAGAATACAGTATTCTTATTTTCAATATTATACAAAATAAAAAAAAAAATAGCAGAATCAAAATAAATAATAACATATGCCCATCAATTGATGAGAATGAAAGAACACAAAAAAATTATTAAAGCTACAGTAAACAACACAACTGATTGAAAATAAGAGTACAGGATATATTTATCATGAATTTAATTGAGGAAACAATTAACTCATGGGACTACCAAAAGATTAATAGTTTTTAATTGATTTGCTAATAATGTAAAGATTTTAAACATGGCATGATTTGTATTAATGATATCCAATCCTCATTTAATATATTACAGATCTGGATGTTGGTGCTGGATCCTCAATCCAGGGCTTGTCACAGTATGGTATGTCTCATTTTAATTGACATTTGTCTTCGAAACATGGACAGAACATTACATACTAAATCCACATTGTTCAATATTTATATGTATCTGCAAAATGGATTATTAAAATATTTACAAATAAGAATAAAAAAAAAAATATAGGATTACATTGTAAGACTACTCTGAATTTTTATCGAATTTAAGATATCCCATCTATTCTGGATGTCTTAATTTTAATGTAAGATACTTTGAATGTCCAATTTATATTCTTCCCTTATGTATTTCTTAATCTTATTTGTATACATTTTTTTAAAAATTCACACACTTTTGCATATGATTTGATTTTAAAAATATACGGCTAGATTTGGAGTTTTGTCGGTAACGACCCGAAAAACTAACGCCGGTTTTTTTCTGGCCGCACCATAAAAATAACTCTGGTATTGAGAGTCCACAAAAAGGCTGTGTTAGGCTCCAAAAAAGGAGCATAGAGCAT
Organism: Bombina bombina; assembly: GCF_027579735.1. Classification (NCBI taxonomy): domain Eukaryota; kingdom Metazoa; phylum Chordata; class Amphibia; order Anura; family Bombinatoridae; genus Bombina; species Bombina bombina. The sequence continues at coordinate 1,156,084,299 of NC_069504.1, forward strand.
TTTTAACGCAGCTTCAACTCTCAATACCAGAGTTGCTTACGCAAGCGGCCAGCCTCAAAAACGTGCTCGTGCACGATTCCCCCATAGGAAACAATAGGGCTGTTTGAGCTGAAAAAAAACCTAACACCTGCAAAAAAGCCGCGTTCAGCTCTTAACGCAGCCCCATTGTTTGCTATGGGGAAACACTTCCTAAGTCTGCACCTAACACTCTAACATGTACCCCGAGTCTAAACACCCCTAACCTTACACTTATTAACCCCTAATCTGCCGCCCCCGCTATCGCTGACACCTGCATTTTATTTTTAACCCCTAATCTGCCGCTCCGTAAACCGCCGCTACTTACATTATCCCTATGTACCCCTAATCTGCTGCCCCTAACACCGCCGACCCCTATATTATATTTATTAACCTCTAATCTGCCCCCCTCAACGTCGCCTCCATCTGCCTACACTTATTAACCCCTAATCTGCCGACCGCAAAGCGCCGCCACCTACGTTATCCTTATGTAGCCCTAATCTGCTGCCCCTAACACCGCCAACCCCTATATTATATTTATTAACCCCTAATCTGCCCCCCTCAACGTCGCCTCCACCTGCCTACACTTATTAACCCCTAATCTTCCGACTGGACCTGATCGCTACTATTATCAAAGTTATTAACCCCTAATCCGCCTCACTAACCCTATAATAAATAGTATTAACCCCTAATCTGCCCTCCCTAACATCGCCGACACCTAACTTCAATTATTAACCCCTAATCTGCCGACTGGAGCTCACCGCTACTCTAATAAATGTATTAACCCCTAAAGCTAAGTCTAAACCTAACACTAAAACCCCCCTAAGTTAAATATAATTTAAATCTAACGAAATTAATCAATTTTAAACTAATTACACCTACTCTAAGCCCCCTAATAAAATAACAAAGCCCCCCAAAATAAAAAAATGCCCTACCCTATTCTAAATTACTAAAGTTCAAAGCTCTTTTACCTTACCAGCCCTGAACAGGGCCCTTTGCGGGGCATGCCCCAAGAAATACAGCTCTTTTGCCTGTAAAAAAAAACATACAATACCCAAGCCCCCCAACATTACAACCCACCACCCACATACCCCTAATCTAGCCCAAACCCCCCTTAAATAAACCTAACACTAAGCCCCTGCAGATCATCCTACCTTGTCTTCACCTCACCGGGTATCACACCGATCCGTCCAGAAGAGCTCCTCCGATGTCCTGATCCAAGCCCAAGCGGGGGGCGGAAGAGGTCCATGATCCGGCTGAAGTCTTCATCCAAGCGGGGCAGAAGAGGTCTTCCATCCGATTGAGCTTGCATTCTATTGGCTGATCGGAACAGCCAATAGAATGCGAGCTCAATCTGATTGGCTGATTGGATCAGCCAATCGGATTGAACTTGATTCTGATTGGCTGATTCCATCAGCCAATCAGAATATTCCTACCTTAATTCCGATTGGCTGATAGAATCCTATCAGCCAATCGGAATTTGAGGGACGCCATCTTGGATGACGTCATTTAAAGGAACCGTAATTCGTCGTTAAGTCGTCGGCCAGGATGGATGTTCCGCGGTGGAGGTCTTCAGGATGCTGCCGCTTCGCTCCGGATGGATGCCGCTTGGATGAAGACTTCAATCGGATGGAAGACCTCTTCTGCCCCGCTTGGATGAAGACTTCAGCCGGATCATGGACCTCTTCAGCCCCCCGCTTGGGCTTGGATCAGGACATCGGAGGAGCTCTTCTGGACGGATCGGTGTGATACCCGATGAGGTGAAGACAAGGTAGGATGATCTTCAGGGGCTTAGTGTTAGGTTTATTTAAGGGGGTTTTGGGTTAGATTAGGGGTATGTGGGTGGTGGGTTGTAATGTTGGGGGGCTTGGGTATTGTATGTTTTTTTTTTACAGGCAAAAGAGCTGTATTTCTTGGGGCATGCCCCGCAAAGGGCCCTGTTCAGGGCTGGTAAGGTAAAAGAGCTTTGAACTTTAGTAATTTAGAATAGGGTAGGGCATTTTTTTATTTTGGGGGGCTTTGTTATTTTATTAGGGGGCTTAGAGTAGGTGTAATTAGTTTAAAATTGTTGTAATATTTTTCTTATGTTTGTAAATATTTTTTTATTTTTTGTAACTTAGTTCTTTTTTATTTTTTGTACTTTAGCTAGTTTATTTAATTGTATTTATTTGTAGCAATTGTATTTAATTAATTTATTGATAGTGTAGTGTTAGGTTAATTGTAGGTAATTGTAGGTAGTTTATTTAATTAATTTATTGATAGTGTAGTGTTAGGTTTAATTGTAACTTAGGTTAGGATTTCTTTTACAGGTAAATTTGTAATTATTTTAACTATTTTAGCTATTAAATAGTTCTTAACTATTTAATAGCTATTGTACCTGGTTAAAATAAATACAAAGTTACCTGTAAAATAAATATTAATCCTAAAATAGCTATAATATAATTATAATTTATATTGTAGCTATATTAGGATTTATTTTACAGGTAAGTATTTAGCTTTAAATAGGAATAATTTATTTAATAAGAGTTAATTAATTTCGTTAGATGTAAATTATATTTAACTTAGGGGGGTGTTAGTGTTAGGGTTAGACTTAGCTTTAGGGGTTAATACATTTATTAGAATAGCGGTGAGCTCCGGTCGGCAGATTAGGGGTTAATAATTGAATTTAGGTGTCGGCGATGTTAGGGAGGGCAGATTAGGGGTTAATACTATTTATTATAGGGTTAGTGAGGCGGATTAGGGGTTAATAACTTTATTATAGTAGCGCTCAGGTCCGGTCGGCAGATTAGGGGTTAATAAGTGTAGGCAGGTGGAGGCGACGTTGAGGGGGGCAGGTTAGGGGTTAATAAATATAATATAGGGGTCGGCGGTGTTAGGGGCAGCAGATTAGGGGTACATAAGTATAACGTAGGTGGCGGCGCTTTGCGGTCGGCAGATTAGGGGTTAATAAGTGTAGGTAGGTGGAGGCGACATTGTGGGGGGCAGGTTAGGGGTTAATAAATATAATACAGGGGTCGGCGGTGTTAGGGGCAGCAGATTGGGGTACATAAGGATAACATAGGTGGCGGTCGGCAGATTAGGGGTTAAAAAAAAATTATTCGAGTGTCGGCGATGTGGGGGGACCTCAGTTTAGGGGTACATAGGTAGTTTATGGGTGTTAGTGTACTTTAGAGCACAGTAGTTAAGAGCTTTAGAAACCGGCGTTAGCCCAGAAAGCTCTTAACTCCTGACTTTTTTCCTGCGGCTGGAGTTTTGTCGTTAGATGTCTAACGCTCACTTCAGAAACGACTCTAAATACCGGAGTTAGAAAAATCCCATTGAAAAGATAGGATACGCAATTTACGTAAGGGGATCTGCGGTATGGAAAAGTCGCGGCTGAAAAGTGAGCGTTAGACCCTATTTTGAGTGACTCCAAATACCGGCGGTAGCCTAAAACCAGCGTTAGGAGCCTCTAACGCTGGTTTTCACGGCTAACGCCAAACTCCAAATCTAGGTGATAGATTCCATTTTTGAAATTGATCACGTCATTTAAGGGACATGCCAACTAAATTTTACATTGAATGATTTTTAAACGTGATTTTATTGTTTTTTTAAACATTTTATGAGCTACATTGGTTCAGTCTATTGTTTTAGTTCTTCTAGAAACATATTGATTTTGGTTTAGGTTAAACAATGCATTACTGGTATTATCCGGCTGTTTTTTTATGCATAAATTGTCATTTTGTCAAAAGTTAAAATCATGTGTTCAGATAACAGTAGTACATAGTTTCCAAAAGTATACAATTACACATTTAGAGCTTCATGTCCCTTTAATAGATGAAAATTAAATAATTCTTAGGATATCCTTAAATAACATAATAGATTGGAATTGCATGCTCAATCCCATTCATTACATCAACATAGGGAGTAGAGAATTCATTAACACCAACATTGTCAAATCAATATATTTTTATATTAAAGGGACACTGAGCTAAAATTATTAATGTTGTCATTCAGATAGAGCATGCAATATTAATCAACATTTAAATATAATACTATAATCATATGTGAAATATTCTATTGCTAAATGTATTTTAAAATCAAGAATGTACGTTTATCTGCAGCTGAATTTTGGTTGACCAACCTGGGTTTTTATTGATGATTGGTGGATACCTTCAACAAACAATATTTATTGAATCCAATATTGCTTATCTGCCTTTAAGATTAAAATGTAGCAACATTAAAATTATAATAGGAGTCAATGTAAAATCATTTGGAACAGTTTGAACAGTGAAATCAATAATTGAAATAAATCATGTCAGTGTCCCTTTAATAAACAATAGATTCATTAATCCTTACATTCTTTGGATTAGACAATATTGATATATAATTCACATATTCACTGTTGGAGTTACCTTATAGATATAAGCATACTCTAACAGCACCATGATTACATATTTGTACTAATCAATTTGGTTTGGTATTGTGATCAATATGTGTTGTGCCCTAAACAAGATTACTGTACATTGCACAAATGGGTCGATGTGCCCCATGTCTTTGTTTATATTTGTCAACAGCTGTTATTCAAAATGTGGTTTGTGTGTATTCTTTTAAGAACATTGATCAATGGGTATATTTAGATATGCAATAGCATCATATGAGATGAGTTTGATGTCTAATATAGTCAGAAATTAAACATATGTTCAATACATCATTTTTGACAGAATCCCCTTGATTCAATCAAGCATTTTTTTTGCTAATGACTGCTCTATTCTTCACATTTTCAAGTTGATTATTCTTATAAATCGATACAGATGTGATTTAGTGCTATCCCAAATGTGTTCACTAATATATATCTATATCATTCATAGAGAGAGTTGGTGTGGGGAGCCCAGAGGAATCCAGCACCGACACAGAGCTGCCTTTGCGGTGTTCTGGTAAGTCCATTGACTGATTTATATGTCATTGAAGGTGTATTGGTAATCAATATTATGAGCATGATTCTGATGAAGCATAACATTTGAAACAAACATATAATTTACTCCTCTGATTATATATTAATTTTATTTGAATATTGAAAGATTAATAATTAAAACTTTCTTAGTCTACACCTTTGTTATTCAGAAGATGTATAGCATATGTTTGTTTCCATGTTCATTTTTGACAACAATCATCAAGTGATACACACATGAGAAATCTTAAATGTTCTATGTACTATGCTTTTATGATTTTAAAATTAATACAAACAATAAATTGAAAATGTGAATCATTGAGAAAAACAAATCTAATGTCATTTGTATGCTCCATCAAAATGATGTAAATCATAACTTTGGGTGCGTATATCTTTAATGCAACATTGATGTGTGTCTTTGAGCAACAGTAACATATGTTATAATATCTGATCTTAACGTGTACACAACATGTTATGTTTTACAGAGATTGATTTAACATGTGGGACGGAGGAGGAAGAGGCTCCCTTGAAGTCTGATGGTATGTGAAATATATCTAACATGTTTCCAACATGTTGCTTTATTGGAAATCATTTTATTGAAGACATTCAAAGTCTACAGCTTTTGCACTTTAAAAAGGAATATTATTTGTCTGTTAAAATACACTACTGCCCCCTTTATATATCAGGCAGCATGAAGATATGCTTGGATTTGTTTAAATATTTGGATTTGAAATTCATGCCATCATGATGTCACATGCATATTCTAGGCCAAACCACAATAATAATTTTATAATTGTGCAGACAGTCATTGATATTCATCTGAGTGCCTATATGCATACCATATCCTCATGTCATCATTGTTTAGAAATTCAAACACACTTCTAAGTATATTGCAAACATAATCAAGTTGAAATGCGTTGATTGGATTTCATGATGTATGAGATGTTAATATATTTATAATATTTATTTCAGATGGATCCTCCTCTTCTGGTCATCATTGTTCCTCCCCAGTCCCAGGCCCCTGCCCAGTCCCCTGCCCAGTCCCCTGCCCAGCCCCCTGCCCAGTCCCCTGCCCAGCCCCCTGCCCAGCCCCCTGCCCAGTCCCCTGCCCAGCCCCCTGCCCCTCCACAGACCACAGACCCTCCCGGCCCTTCCCATTTTTCCTATCCTGTCCCTCCCAAAAAACGCCCCTTCGTCCCCCTTCGCTGCTCTCCCCGTCTTTTGGCCCGTACAGCTACCCCAGCTGCCCAGCCCCCAACTCACCACTCCCCAGCTGTACGGGCTACCCCAGAGCAGCAGCCCATCCCTCCCCAACCCAATCCCATCCCTCCCCAACCCAATCCCATCCCTCCCCCCTGTCTCAACCTTCATTGTCCTGGGTGTCGGATTGTCCTTCCCAGGCACAGCTGTAAGTATCATTCAAAATCAACATTATAAGATACTTAAAGGTACACTGAATGAAAAATTTTCTCTTGTGATTCAAATAGAGCATGCAATGTTAATCAAATTTATAATTTACTACTCTTATAAATTATTCTTCATTCTCTTGCTATCTTTATTGAAACAAAGAAATTCCTTTTTTTTTTCTTTCCAAACAAATCTGTACATCATTTCTTTATTGTTGGATGAATGTATCCATCAATCAGCAGGGACAACCAAAGTTGATAACCAAAAATGGCCTGCCCTATAAACTTATATTCTTGCATTTAAAATATAGCTCGAGAATTCAAACATTTAAAGAATACGAGTAAATTAATAATTCTATTTAATGTCATGCTCTATCTGAATCAGTAACTAAAATATTTAGGTTTACTGTCCCTTTAATTTGATATCACTACATATACCAATCACCACTATTTGTATCCAAAAATTTATGTCCAAATGTTCATACATTATCTCTTGTATAACCCAGTGGGAATGTAATTTCTTCTGGTTGCTTGTCCTCAACGCCAAAATGTTTAAGGATAGGTGTGCCTACCACAGTATAACTAAAATCTTAAAATTGCTAATGTAAGTACAATGTAAATCCTTTAACAAGATTTTAGACACTCAAACTGTAAAAGTGGATCATCAAAAAACAATTAAAGGGGACAACATGTTGGATTAAAATGTCCATTTAATGGTTTAGGTCTGTCTGAATAACATATTTCATGTGTAAATAATCAATGTCAACAAATTAATGTAAAGAATTATTTGTCTTTATGATGACAATGTATCTTTGCTTTTTATTTTGTCTGTTGTGTAATTATCATTAATATTTGATTTTTTCTTTATTTTAGGCTGTGACTCAACATGGCTCACGCTCGAAGGTCTAGCACGCATAGAGCAGGCCGTGTTGAGGAACGCAGCTGTCCTGAGAGGGATGGCCGACACCATGCAGGCCCAGCTACAGGTTCAGCATATGACTCTACGTCAGATGAGGCGGTGGAACTCAATGCTTGAATCTGTAGCTGGACATGCACAGGACAATGAAGGGGATGACCAGTAAGTGGAGGATCTGGAGATGCTCCAAGGGCGCAGATAAGAATCCTCCGTCCACATGTTGATGTTTTTTTTATGGTTGCCATTTGGCCTTTTTTTCTGTTTATTGTTGTGCCTGTTGCACTCTTTTACCTTGTCATATGTCTCCAATGGGGCTATGCTGGCCCTTGGCAACTCTCTTCATGGACTGTGATGCACTCTGTTACCTTGTCATATGGCTCCAATGGGGCTATGCTGGCCCTTGGCAACTCTCTTTATGGACTGTGATGCACTCTGTTACCTTGTCATATGGCTCCAATGGGGCTATGCTGGCCCTTGGCAACTCTCTTTATGGATTGTGATGCACTCTGTTACCTTGTCATATGGCTCCAATGGGGCTATGCTGGCCCTTGGCAACTCTCTTCATGGACTGTGATGCACTCTGTTACCTTGTCATATGGCTCCAATGGGGCTATGCTGGCCCTTGGCAACTCTCTTCATGGACTGTGATGCACTCTGTTACCTTGTCATATGGCTCCAATGGGGCTATGCTGGCCCTTGGCAACTCTCTTCATGGACTGTAATGCACTCTGTTACCTTGTCATATGGCTCCAATGGGGCTATGCTGGCCCTTGGCAACTCTCTTCATGGACTGTGATGCACTCTGTTACCTTGTCATATGGCTCCAATGGGGCTATGCTGGCCCTTGGCAACTCTCTTCATGGACTGTGATGCACTCTGTTACCTTGTCATATGGCTCCAATGGGGCTATGCTGGCCCTTGGCAACTCTCTTCATGGACTGTGATGCACTCTCTTACCTTGTCATATGGCTCCAATTTTCCTGATCTTTACCAGATTATTTATAAACGTTGTTGATGTTTTCTGACATACTAATAAAAGACATGTCATTGCACGATTCTTTGTCCTCCTTATTCATGTCATTGATTGAAATCTCTAGTTTATCTGGTTGATCCTTAAAGGGACCTACCAAAAATAATGGTGTTTCCTGAATCATATATGTAATACAATTGTAAATGACTTTAAGATTAACATCTCCAATGTAATTTTATTATTTGTCTTTATATATTTTTCTAAAAGCTTTATCATTGCATGATTATGATTAGCATAGTAATTATTTTATATATGTATATATAGATTGTTATTTGTGTATATATATGTATATTTCAAATTTCACATCCATGTGTGTATTTATAAACTCTGCATGAATTGATGCACCTTTAACAAATGATCTGAGGATTGATACAATGATATAATCCCTGTAAAGTGTTCATTTTATTGAAATAGTATTGTCTCTGTGTATCCTCTTTTTAAAAATAAAAATCATGTCCCTTTAAGTGATGGTGAGCACAATTGTTAATGAATGGATTTCCATTTCTAAAGCGTTTTTGTCCTTTTTACATGAACAAGGACATATAATCTTATTAATAAACAATCTTATTGTAATGTTGACAGCACATGTATTTCATTTTCTATTCTATCTTATTGTAAAAGTGTAACCAAATCAATCTCTGTTTGTAATGCGCATATTTTAGATGAGGAATATGTTTTTAAAAATATTTTAAACAAATACTTCTCCTCCCATATATGGCTATAGGTAGGCTGACCATATTTCAACTTGAATAAATGACACGTTTGATCAATACATGTGTCATTATTGTTATTACAAAACAATCTAAACATATCTTAAAACATCAATGGCATATGTATTTATCATGTGTATCTTTTAAATGTTAAAGATATTCACCATAGCTATAGTTAAAGGGACAGTCAAGTCCGAAAAGATGATTCATGATTTCGTGACATTCCTAGATAGCAATCTAGACACATACTAGTTACTAAAATATAAATATGTTCTTTTTGATATGCCAAGCTGTCAACTGAGTCCTTGTATTGGCGGTGGTTTTTCAGCGATCTCGGATGCGCCATGTTGCTTAAGACGTCACCTGCCAGGCTGTCCAATGATTCCTTGTATTGACTGACGTTTTTACGCGATCAAGGATGCACCTTTTATTGGATGGCGTTTTTACGCGATCAAGGATGCGCCTTTTTTTGGTTTGCGTTCTTACATGATCAAGAATGCGCCTTTTATTGGATTGCGTTCTTACGTGATCAAGGAAGCGCCATGTTAATTAAGACGTCACATGCAAAGGTAAAAAAACGTCTGATTGTATTACGTAGTCCCGCAATATTTGTTTGTGCACGTTAAACACGTTTGTGAATGAGAAGACAAGTTTAAAAACATGGCAAATATGGATTGTTTGCATCATGTTACATTGTTGACCCATAGCTGATAAAGACCACCACATTCTCTTTTGCTGGATATCTGGTTGAATAAACGAACGAAAGCAAAATGTTTTCATGCATAAGATATTTCGAGGCAAGTGCAAATCTCTATAGTCCATGTTGTTTAATATGTTTGTCAACAATATGTTCCTTTTTCTGAAAAATGACTGTTGTGTTTAATGTTAAAGATATCTAATTCATAAATATGCGCTATTGTGTTAGAATAAAGTAATCAATATGCATTTATCTTTATCATATGCTAAATATATGATGCCGACTTATTCTAAATGTAATTTCGTCGTATATTTTATTAAAGGTTCATTAGACACTCACATTAAAAACCAAAATATTTTATTTGGTCTCTAGTTATATAGTCCATTGTTTAACAAATACACGTCTCATTTTACTTCTGTTCAAATTAAACTGTAAGTAATTTTCAGACTCCTCGCCAAGCCTCAAAGTTTCATGTGAGTACCATCTCCAGCTTTCTCCTGTTTGTGTAAAGGGTCTTTTCATATGTTAATGATGGGGTATTGTCTTGTTTTACGGTTGTAATGGGGGTTCATCTATATTTTCAATAGAGATAACCCGATTTTCTTAGAAAGTGTTTAAAGCTATGTAATATTGATATCAGTATATGTTAATCTTGTTGTTTCTAGTAGTGTCTATTACATGCAGTTCTGTGAAAAAGATAGTATACTGTCCCTTTAAATGCAAATGTTGATTTTTGTATCATGTATGAGTTCCACATTGGTTAATCTCCAAATATATTATTGTTAGCATATTTCCCCCCCCCCCCCCCACTCCTAAAAGGACTTTAAACCATATTCATTGTTAAAACAAATGTCTTTCTAAAAAAAAATTAACACAATAATGTCTCTTTAAGAAAATAGACTTTATTTAACACGTCAATATAAATCTGTTTTCAATATTTATTGTTTGAACAAGTACATGTAGATATACCAACAATCTGCAAATATTATATGTTAGCATATGTAATTTTGTTAAAGGGACAGTTTAGAAAACAAATAATGTTTTGCATTATTCTAAAAGTCAATTTTGTAATATCAATGATATCAAAGGTTTCTCATCAATTAATCATTTGTCTGTGTTTATTTTAATTTGCTAGCTAAACCTATGAGGTTCGTGTGCTCATTTCTTAGAGCTTGAAGCGTGCATGTAATCATTATGCAATTTGACCACTAGAGGGCATTTGGATAGCATTTGTATATGTAAAACCTTGTGCTCATACAGCATATTATTTACCATGTATTGATCATTGATGTCTAAAATGTTGTTATGTCAGAACAACAAATAAGTGGTCATTTTTCATAGGCATAGATACAAGGGTAAACACATAAGTCACACGTATTTCTCCATGTTTTGTTGTTTCCAACTTGATAATGCGTAATACAGTGTTTTCTTTGTAATCAATAATTCTGACTGTCCCTTTAAGCTGTGTTATTGGCATTCAAACAGTAATATGCCATCATGGATAATTGTAATGGTAATTTTGTTTGCGATTCGGGAAACAGTTTGGACATCACATCACAGAAACCAATCAATATCATGAACAAGGATAGGTATGTGATGTGGTTTTCACACACTTATAACCCACACTCTGCAAACAATCTGCCTCCATGGACCCGGTCCCATAGAAGTAGATTATATACAGAGTGTGGTCCACAAGTGTATGAAAACCACATCATCACATACCTATCCATTACACATTAAATAAAAAAAACATTAAACATGAAAACAAATACTTACTTCCTCTTCCTTCCCCTCTTCCCACGGGGCTGAGGCTCTGGGAGGGTCAACTGCCGACTCCGACGAGTTCTCATTGGAGATGTTGTGGGAAGAGTGGAAGGAAGAGTACTGGGACGACCAAGGTGAGGAGGAGGAGAAGGGCCGGCAGGAGGAGATGGCCCGGCAGGAGAAGATGGGCCAGCAGGAGAAGATGGGCCGGCAGGAGAAGATGGCCTGGCAGGAGAAGATGGGCCGGCAGGAGAAGATGGGCCGGCAGGAGAAGATGGCCCGGCAGGAGAAGATGGCCCGGCAGGAGAAGATGGCCCGGCCAGAGAAGATGGCCCGGCAGGAGAAGATGGCCCGGCAGCAGGAGGCCCAGCAGCAGGAGGCCCAGCAGATGGAGGCCCAGGAGCAGGAGGCCCAGCAGATGGCGGCCCAGGAGCAGGAGGCCCAGGAGCAAGAGGCAGACCAGCAGATGGCGGACCAGGAGGCAGACCAGCAGGAGGCAGACCAGCATGCGCCTCCCGGAAGAAATTAAACATCTCTTGTTTGAGTCTAAAGGTTCTGTTTTGGCCTTCTTCTATTCGAGTAAGGAGGTGTATGATTTGGGTTTGGCCTTCAATGATTCTAGTTCTGCCTTCTATATTTTGTATCCGGGAGTTACGCATCTGGTCAATGTAGTCTAGTAGAACCCGCACCTCCGCTATTTCCTCTTGTTGTGCACGGCGGGGTGCCCGTGCACGGCGGGCTGCTGGTGCACGGCGGGCCTGCTGGTCCTTGAGGAGCCTCTGCTTCCGTGGCCTCTTCCTCTGCTTCCGGGGCCTCTTCGTCAAGGGGGGCCTCTTCATCAAGGGGGGCCTCTTCGTCAAGGGGGGCCTCTTCCCTCCGAGGTGGAGATTCATCCCCACCACTCTCATCCCGGGGAAAAGGAGGAGCTGGTAGTTGCTGTGCTGCCTCCTCCCCAGACTCTGTATATTTGAAAAAGAAATAAATGTATATATTAGAAAATTTCAAAATAAAGGTTTAAATTACTTAGCTTACGATACAATTACAAATGCAGCCTCATTAATCCACTTCGAAATCTAACAATCAATACGATTTCCGCATTTTCTAAACCGTGTTTGTGATATCTCTGGTCAATCTGAATGTTTTAGCGTTTGTTTTCAGTCTGTTTAAATGCCCACCTAACCTATAGCCTAGATACTGATGTAACCGCAAAGTAATTGTGAATGCGTGTAAACAACGTAATAGCATTAATCTGATCCTTAAAGGGACATGAAACCCAATGTTTTATCTTTCATGATTTCGAAGCATACAATTATAATCAACTTTCTAATGTACTTTTCTTATCTAATTTGCTTCATTCTCTGGATATTCTTTGCTGAAAAGCATATCTAGATATGCTTAGAAGCTGCTGATTGGTAGCTGAATATAGCTGCCTCCTTTGATTGGTTCACCGTGTGCATGGCTATTTCTTCATTAAAGTATATCTAAAGAATGAATCAAATTAGGTAATATAAGTAAATTGGAATGTTGTTTAAAATTGTATTCTCTACCTTAATCATGAAAGTAAAGGTTTGCGTATAGTGTCCCTTGAAATACATTAGTATGTTAATTTATTCTTAAATGAGCTTACCGTCAGATGAGAATGGCAGGTTCCCGGTATCAATTCCTCCGATACCGACTATATCCACCTCGGAGATGCTGGGACGCAACATTTCCTCCCATCGGCAGTAATCAATTTCCAGTGCAGGGCCGCCACCGGTTCCTGCGGCATGTCGGGCCTCCAGGCTTAACTTTTTCTTAAGATTCATCTTGCAGTCCCGGTATCGATGTTTAATAGAGTCCATATCTCTGTTCCGGCCACCCACTGCATTGACTGCATTCCTTATCTCATGCCAGAGCTTCCTCTTCTCAGTCGGGGTGGTCTTCTGATGCTGCAGCCTCCTATACCTGGCCATATAGGCTTCTACGAGGGCCTCCTTCTCCTCCATCGAAAACCTCGCCTCCCTAGTCGCCTTGGCCTTCCCCTGTGACGATGCCCTCTGTTTCCCGGACTGTGAAGCCCTACTCTGTCCGCCACTGGGCCCAGCCACTTGTTCATCTTGAACCAAGTGGCTGGGTCCACCCACCGCTTCCACCCCCGCTTCCTGCCCCCCTTCCTGCCCCCCTTCCTGTCCTGTTCCTCTCCCCCTCCCTCTCCTCCCCCCTCTACCTCTCCCCTGCCTGCCCTCCATCTCTTCCCTAAACTAAACCCCAACTAAGCAAACAAAAAGTGAGTGTGATCAAATGAAAGGGGGTCAAAATAAAGAACTAAAAAGACCAAAATAAGTGCTGAAAGTGTGAAAGGGATATAAATAAAAGGGGGTAAGGAGTATTTAAATGAAGAAAATGAAGAAGAAGACTAAAATGAGGATATGTAAACTAAATGTAACTAGGGGATGGGGATGGGATGGGGATGGGGTATGGGATAAGAGTAAATGGGATGAAAGGGAATGGGACTACAGGGAATGGTGTATGGAGAGTAGTATGAGAGGGTATGGGGTATGGAGTGTATGTAGTGTTATTGATAAATGTATGTATGTATTGAATGTGTTTGCGTGTAAATGTGTTAAGTGTACAGAAAAAGCACTCGCACACTCACCCAAACCAACTGTCGTTCACTAACTCACACTAGCACTAACTCTCTAACTCACACTAGCACTAACTCTCTAACTCACACTACCACTAACTCTGTAACTCACACTAGCACTAACTCTCTAACTCACACTAGCACTAACTCTCTAACTCACACTAGTACTAACTCTCTAACTCACACTAGCACTAACTCTCTAACTCCCACTACCACTACCTCTCTAACTCCCACTACCACTAACTCTCTAACTCACACTACCACTAACTCTCTAACTCCCACTACCACTAACTCTCACTACCACTAACTGACTCACAATAATGCACAAAATCTCTAAGCTCCAATCTCCAAAAACCCACCAGCAACACAGTGAAAGAAGCCATGCTTGTGTGGTGCTTATATACCCTGTGTAAATGTTTAATGATGTACCGGTTTGCGTTGTAAATTGTGTTCAGGTGTGCTTTATTAGTAATTATTATTTGTGCAATGTGTATTAAGTGTGTGAATTTGCGCATGCTCATTTGGAGTTAGTATTTGTGGAATGTGTAGAATGCGATGATGTCATAGTGCTCGTTTTCTATAACATTGTCCAATAGTATTATGTTTAAATGTTAATTTGCGATGGTGTGGTATTAGTGAAGTGTTGTATATGTATGTTTGTCCTAATATATAGTAATATTGAATGCGATTATTTTGCTAGTGTATGTTTTTGTATTTTTTTCCTTGTTGTTATTTTCCGTATTTCCGCATCTTAAAGTATATGCGTATTCCCTGTATTTTATTTAAATAAAATTCCCCCCGCTTCTGAATGTGTAATGCTTATGTGCTTTGTTTAGTGATTGTTGTTGTGACATTTGCGGCGTGTTATTGTTGTGCATGATGTGGTATGCGTCATATGACCGAGCTGTGCGTATTTCTCGCGAGATCGAGTATTAGATGAAAAAAGCGTGTTTGTTTTCATTTCCATTGATCTCTATGGGAGACTGTCTAACGCGGGCAGGATTCCGTGTGTGAAATACACGCGTTAGGAGTATCGTTAGATGTTTTTTTTTTACTCTAAATACCGGCGTTAAACAATGCCGTGCGTTAGACATAAACCACGCGTAGCTATCGCACCCCATCTACCGCCAAACTCCAAATCTATCCGTAAGTTAGCTTTATGTCCTGATACTAATCAAGTATGTTTGAAAGATTTAAGCATGTTAAGTTATGGATGGTATCTAGGTATCACAAATTATTATCGCAAGTCAACTTAGGTTTAAGATATTAATTATCTATGCATATAAGATTTAAGTTTGTTAAGTTTTTTTTTTTTTTTTTATTATATTTATTTAATGATTGGACACCAAAAATATTTTTTTTTTTACAATACATCGATGTCTATATACAATGAATATCACAAAAACAAAATAAATTCAATTCTCAAACCTTGTTGGTATAGAAGTATACAAAACATCCTAAATTAATTTCCTTGGTGTCCCCTTTTTTCCAAGAAATACCTAAACACAACCTACATAATACGCCTGTGAAAATCAATTAGAACTAGACAAAACAATAAAGAGAAGAAGAACGGAAGAAAAAAAAAAAAAGGAAATTTTCCTTCCTCCTCCCCCCCCCCTCTCCCCCATTATTGGGTGGGACCCAATTCACATCTATTGTCCTGTCTACTGTCAATCCAAGAAGATGGGAATATGCCTAATAGAACTAGTTCCGCAAAACTGACTGAAGAAAGAAATGGAGAGAGAATTTGTTTTTGTATGGGAGAGGGATAGGACTTAATGAACGGGGCCCATGATGAAAGGAAACTTCTGACTCTCTTTTCTGTAGCATTCAGCATATGATAAGATTCAAAAACCATCTGTTCTTGTATAACCTTTACCACCTCATTAAACCCCGGGATTCTACTTGATATCCAGTATTTTAAAATAAGGTGCCTAATTGCCAAGATTATAGTATTGACAATATAAATCCAGGGGTGGACCCCTGTATTTGATACTAACTTTAGAAATACAACATCTTGCAATTTTAAAGAGACTGATGTTTTAAGATGAGAATTGAACCAGTAAGTAACTTTTGACCATAATTGATTAATTTTTGGGCAGAACCAAAACATGTGGAGAAGATCGGCGCTTGAGTGCGCACATTTAGGACAATTACCTGATCTAGTGGGATAGAATTTGGCGATTTTCTGAGGGGGCATATAGTAATTGTTGATAAACTTAACGTGTGATTCTCTCCAGCCCACAGAAACCTTACTTTTCTTTAGCATAGAGAAACTCTTTTCAATGGTCTCAGAATCTGTCACTATTCCCCGCTGTGACCAAAAGTTTGTCTATCAGCACTTGACTTTGTTTTGACAACATAATGTCATAAATCAAAGAGATTGAAGTGGTTTTTCTGGCAAACTTCTGTATAATTATTTTAACCTCTGACCAAGTTGCAGATAGAGGAAAGATCCAACCTTGCGAGGAAATAAAATGTAGAATCTGGAAAAACGCAAACAGGTTAGATCTTGGAAGATCAAACACTTGAAAAAACGATACCACATCTAAAATTTGATAATTGTCATCGAAGATCTGCCTTACTAAATTTAAACCCTTTTCATTCCATTTTTTAAAAACTTTCTGAGAAATTCCCGGAATAAATTGCGGGTTGCCCATTATGGGCAAGAGATCTGAGTAGAACGAGAACGGATCTATGCCTAACATGATACAAAATTTGTGCCAAGCTTGCACTATGTTCTTAAATGAAATTAGGGAGAATACATTCGATGGTAGCTGTCGCAATTTACAATGAAGAATAGCTTTTAGGGAAAAAGGCTGTACTATGAAAGACTCTTCCTCAACTGATGTAACCCTATTTGAATCCGCCATCCAATCAAAGGCAAATTTAACCAATGTTGCAATATTGTATAGCTTAATATCCGGAAGGGACATACCTCCGCTGGAGGATTTCTGTCTTAATTTTAGGAGAGCAATACGCGGTTTCTTTCCTCTCCATAAAAATTTGGAGATGTCACCATTTACTTTGCTAATGTCCTTATTTGGTATGAAGACAGGTAGATTTTGTAGTGGGTACAATAAACGGGGAAAAATTATAGTTTTGATTAGATTAACCCTCGCTGAAATAGCAAGGGGAAATGAAGCCCAAAGTTGTAAATCTTGTTTAATCTTCTGAAACACCGGGGTATAATTTGCCGAATACCATAGTTTGGGATTCTTATGTAATAATAACCCTAAGTATTTAATTACGTCCACCGTTTTAAATGGTAGTTCTACCCTCGGAGGAGCAACTTCCCCTAACAAACATAAGTTCACTTTTTTCAAGGTTAACTTTGTACCCTGAAAAAGAGCTAAACTCCTCAATCATATCTAATAATGTTGGTAAAGATCGATAGATGTTCTCCAAGAAGTCTAAGATATCATCTGCGTATAACAGTACTTTAAGTCTATAAGGACCCAGCGGAATACCAGATAAGCTCTCCCTTAACCTGATTGCAAATGGTTCCAGTGCAATATTGAACAATAAAGGTGATAATGGGCACCCTTGTCTCGTGCCCTGTTGTAGAACCAAGGGTGGAGAGCAAGATCCATTTATTAAAAGATTTGAGATGGGTTTTGCATAAATTTTATTGATGAATTGAACAAAATTCCCCTTAAACCCAAACTCATTCAATGATCTAAATAGATGTTCCCATATGATCGAGTCAAAAGCTTTGACTGCGTCTAAAGTGAGCACCGCTCTATCTGGGATCTCCCGCTTCACATCCTCCTGATTGGTGTTCCAAGCATAGAATATTTTTTATGGGATTCCTTTGGGTCATAAACCCTGACTGATCAGGGTGTATGAGATCCTGTAAGCCCCGAGATAATCTAGCCGCCAAAATGGCTGCTAATATTTTATAGTCGGTATTCAATACCGAGATTGGTCTATATGCTGAAGGATCTTCCGGGTCTTTGCCTTTTTTATAGATAAGAGAAATATTTGCAGATGAAAAATAAGATGAAATTGAATTATCTGAAACATAATATCTATTGTATAAATTCTCCAGTACATCTAGCAGTTCTTCTTTCATACATTTATAGAATTCCGCGGGGAACCTGTCTGGACCTGCTGCTTTATTTAACTTCAGTTGGTCAATAGCCTTGCTAATCTCACTAACAGTAATTGTCTCATTTAGTATGGCAAGATCTTCTGAGGGTAACTTTGGAGTCTTAACCTTAGCCCAAAAAGTTTCTTGGGTAGATCGATTTATATTAACCGCGGAATATAATTTTTGATAATAATTGAAGAACACCTGACCTATTTCCTGATTATCAATGTACCTGACCTCATTATATTTAACAGCAACTATAAAATTCCTCTTTTTCCTATTTCTAGTGAGTCTCGCGAGATATTTGGCAGAACATCCATTATATCCTCTATAATTCCTATTAATTCTTAATTCTTCCTCCTGTGATCTTTGTTTCAGGAAAATATCCCTTTCCTTCCTATACTCTAAATATATACCCCAATTAACCCCCGAAGGAGCAATCTGTAAATTCCTATACGCATTCTTAACTTTATTGGATAATTGCGTCTCCCTTGTTTTAATTATCTTATCACGTCTCTTCAAATACGCTGGAATTTCCCCTCGCAGAACCGCTTTTAGTGTTTCCCAGAAAATTTCCACCTTGTTTCTGTAGCTGACATTAAGCCTAAAGAAATCGAACCATCTTTGTCGAATCCAAGAACAAAATCTAGATTCCGTATATAGGTGCCTGGGGAATAAAAACACTGTCTTATTAGGATTCCTCTTTCCACTTGGTGGAAGGGACAATGATATTATTGCATGATCCGAAATCAGGATCTGATGGATTTCAGACTCCAATTTCCAAATAGATACAGCCTCCGAGACCAAAAAAATGTTGATTCTCGAGAAGGTTCTGTGAGCTTTAGATTCACATGTATACTGCAATGTATCAGGATTTTGCACTCTCCAGATATCAACCAAATTTAATTTATAACAAAAATTTTTAAAATATTTGGCTTCTCTCTTATAAACTGACATATTTCTATTTGAAAATCGATCTAATACTGGTTGCAAGGTCATATTGAAGTCCCCCCCCAACACTAGATTCTCTGCTTTAAAAGGATATACCTTACCTTTAATTCTTTCCCAGAATTCCAAAGAAAATTTATTAGGGGCATAGATATTAAAAACTATGAATTTGGTATTTTTGATACTGATTTGGAGTATAATATATCTAGCAGCTGTGTCTATGTCTGAATTAATGATCTTGTATTCAAAATTTTTGTGAATTAAAATCGCCACTCCAGCTTTCTTGATAGACCCTGATGATGCAATTACTTCCCCTACCCACTTGATCTTAAGCTTGGCGGCTTCTAGCACATTCAAGTGAGTCTCCTGTAAAAGGACTATATCAGGTTTGTGCTTAGCCAAGGTCTTTATAACTAGTTTACGTTTAGCTGGTGATGAGATCCCCCCAACATTCCATGATAAAATCTTAATACTTTATAGTGTCATAACCTTTTCCTCTATGTCCTCCTCCTTGTCTGTGGCCCTTTGTCATTTGTTAATAACATCCTAATCTGAGGAGAGGAGAAAAAGGAGAGGAAGAAGAGAAAGGGAAGAAAGAAGGAAGAAAAAAAAAAAAAAAAGGAGAAAAAGTAAAGTGAAAAAGAAAGGGCAACCGCCCTGTATATACATCGATTTAAACAATAAGAACCACCAATGTAAATAAAAATTATATAGCCAGCACATTACCATTTATTCCTTTTATCCTTGCAATTTACCCAGCTAATGCCTCCTAGTTTCAACTAATCTAGCCAGGTGGATTATCTGATGAGTTAAATTCTAAGTCAGGACTTCCTTTGTACCTCTTAATAAAAGTTTTAGCTTCCTCTATCTGATTGAGGTTATGCCTTACACCCCCAACTTCCACTACAATTCTTGCTGGGTATAGCAACCGTGCATTTAAACCTTTATTTATTAGTTGTGTGCAATATGGTGCCATCCCTTTCCTCCTAGAGGAAGTTTCTGCGGAGAAGTCCTGGAATATAAGGATCTTGCTATTACCAAAGATTATAGGGCCAGAACTTTTGTAGCATTTCAATATTTCCACTTTGTCCTGGAATTTCAAATATTTACATATTACCATTCTGGGTCTAATCAACCCAGTCTCTGCAGCTCTCTTAGCCCCAATTCTGTGCACCCTTTCAATTGTGAGCGGCAAAGAGTGGGCTGGCACGCCCAGAGCCTGCGGTAAGGTTAGTGATACAAACTTACTAATATCATCAAATTCAGGTATTTCTGGTAAACCAATGATCCTTATGTTATTGCGTCTGGAGCGATCTTCCAGATCCTCCAGACGCAATTGCATACTTTTGATCTTGGCATCCTGGCTGTGAACTAAACTCTCTTGATTGTTTACCTGGTCTTCTATAGCGGAGATTCTATTCTCAGCTTCCATCATCCTAGAGGAAAACTGTTTGACTTCTAATGACAAAGTCGCTATCTCTGTTGCAATTGTCCCTAATTCTCTCTTAATTAACTCAAATTGGGGGGAAAAAAGGGCTGTGAGTGGTCCCACTAGGGCCTGTGTGTCAATGGCTGATGGATTTATATCAGCTAATACATCAATGCTGGTATCGGCCATTTTGGCCTTTTTATCCTTTGACTTCACAGGCATCTTTGGAGAGCCAGCTCTAGCCTGGGATACAAACTTATCCATACAGTGGATGAGAACCACAAGTGAAGGTGTATAAACCTCAAGAATAAATTCAAACGTGAAAACAAATATTACCAATGCCTTCCTGGCACACTAATCTCTCTTAAGGAGAGATGGTTAAACACACTCTTAAAAAAAAACTGTTAAACAAAAAGGAAAGACACAAAACAGTGATAACAAGCTAACCAATCCTGCACAGTGATCAATTTGCTACAGTGTTTAAATTATAAGTGACTGTGAATTGAAAAGAAAAAAAAAAAATACTGGACAATGTCTTCTGTGTATACTTAAGGCAGTATCCCTGCCAAAATATGTGACTAGTGAATACTATGAGGATGAGTCTGATCCCACATATCAATGAGAAAAAAAAAAAAAAAAGACTTAGAAACAATAATCTTCTCCCCTTTCACCTATTCCCTCCTTCCCTTCCTTCTCTTTGTGTTAATGTTACCCACTGGGCGAAAGGTAATGAACAGAGAGAGCGATTAACCAACGATAATGATGTTTGTTCCTATTAAACAACTCCTTCAAGTTACATCTAAACTTGACCCAAGATATTTCAGGAGGGATACAATTTAACTTTGGCTGTCTTAATTTAGAAAAATTGCTCTCACAATTAATTGACTTGACATATAACTTATCCTTTAAGATACACTGAGTATATCAAGCTAAATTGCTAGGGGTTTTTCAACTGTAAACTATGATCATTTATCAAACAAGCAATAAGTCTCTACAGTCCTTCCAGTTGAACCAGTTCCTCTTAGATTTTACCGTCCTTTTTACCACTTGTTAATTTACAAGCCCAGACACTTTTACCCCAGGTAGTTGTAGGCAGCTGTAATATAATTCCAACCCTTGGGGGCCCTGTGTCATGTGAAACAAATAACCCAGTTCTCCAGGGCTAACACGATGGACCCAAACTATGAAGAATTAGCCGCTATAGCTGTAATGTCTCTTGATTTAGCTCAAGTAACTGTAGAAACTAGTCACAACTTGTTCAGAGAGTACAATACTGAATGAAAATGCCGAGTTACCAGGAACTCATCAGTAACATATATACTTGCGGTCTCCGTTTAGCCTTTGGTCTGTGAGCTTCACCCGTTTGCAAATAACGGCTTCCATCCAGCTGAAGCAGGCACAAATATGGGGTATTCTCCTTAAGCTTTTTAGGGAGTCTCCAGCACAGGACTTCTGTTTTCTCCGGTCCTTCAGGCTCGTCTGGTTGATCCCCAATGCTGCAGGCGAGGCGCGCAACGCCCGGATCCCTCCGCGCGTTAGCAGCACCTCCCTCCGCAGCGTGACCGGACCTCCTTGCAGCCCTCCGGAACCTCTGTAAGCACTGGAGCTCCCGACAATACCCCTCTCCTCTTCAGCGATGCTACTCCTATGCAGGTACCCTTCGATATTGCTGATGTAGTTTAGCTGGGCAAACCGGCTTGAGAATACTAAAAAGTTTTAGCCGGCTGTATGATTCTTTTCTTAGAACATGATCCTGTATTTGTAGTGTGAGCGGTGCCCCTGCTAGGCTCTATCGGCCAATATGGTTTCCACCTCCTGCTAGGACTGCGCCCTGCTGCAGCCCACTAACCCCCAAGCAATAGGGGTATGAGGCTATGAGAGGGAGCTTGTTCTTTGCTTGGCCGGTCTGCACGCCGACATTGAGCGAGCTGCTGTTCACTCCGCCCCCAACCGGAAACCCCTGTTAAGTTTGTTAAGGTAAAATTGGTACCTATGTGTTATAAATGATGACTGCCATTTTGCCCTGCGCGGCATACATTATTTGAGCCATGATTTTTATGTTTGTTGACTTATTCAAACGTTATGTTAAAGAAATTAACCAAGTGTGGTTGAAAGATTTAAGTTTGTTAAGCCAAGGAGGGTATCTACATACCATAAAGGATTATTTTTAGTCAACTTCATGTTTAAGATTCTAACTCATGCGTATAATGATATAAGTTTGTTAAAGGGACATTGAACACTAAATACATGCTAGATAGAATGATGCATTCAAAGAAAAGATTAGTCCATGACTAACATGTAGATGTATTTTTTAAAGTTTCATTAGTTGTTTAAAAAGTGACAAAATAAGTGTAAAGTTTTAGTGTCTATAAAACACTGGTAGCTGCCATGTTGTAACTTGTGTTACCTTCTCTGCTGTGGCCAATTAGGGATAGTTATACATAGGTCATTAGAGTGTGCAGCCAATGGTTGTGCTGGATTTAACAGTGTTCTGCACTTCCATTTCTAACGGGAACTGAAAAGCTCACAATTTCAGTATGGAATTACAGGCAAAGACGACAAAATAAATAATGAAAGTATATTGCAGAGTTGTTTTATTGTA
Organism: Bombina bombina; assembly: GCF_027579735.1. NCBI lineage: Eukaryota > Metazoa > Chordata > Amphibia > Anura > Bombinatoridae > Bombina > Bombina bombina. The sequence goes on from NC_069504.1 coordinate 1,156,107,462, forward strand.
TACAATTTATCATTTTATATTACCATCTCAAAGTGTTTAATGTCCCTTTAAGTTAAGATTGATATCTATGTGATTATTTTGTTCAACTCTGTCATTTTTTGCCCTGCGTGACATATATTATTTGACTTGTGATTCTTATGTCTGTTGACTTACCCTAATAAAAAGTAAAAAAAAAAAAAAAAAGATAAGGGAAATGAGATGTGACATGAGAAGGGACATGAGAAGGGACATGAGAAAGGACATGAGAAAGGATATGAGAAGGTACATGAGAAGGGATATGAGAAGTGACATGAGAAGTGACATGAGAAGGGACATGAGATGTGACATGAGAAAGGACATGAGAAGGGATATGAGAAGAGACATGAGACGGGACATGAGAATGGAAATGACATGAGAAGGGGCATGTGAAGGGATATGAGAAGGAACATGTGAAGGGATATGAGATATGACTTGATATATAACATGAGAAGGGACACAAGAAGGGATATGAGAAGGGACATGAGAAGGAAAATTAGATGTGAAATGAGAAGGGACATGAGAAGGGACATGAGAAGGGACATAAGATGTAAAATGAGAAGGGACATGAGAAGGGACATAAGATGTAAAATGAGAAGGGACATGAGATGTGACAAGAGAAGGAATATGAGAAGGGACGTGAGATGTGACATGAGAAGGAATATGAGAAGGGATATGATAAGGGACATGAGATGTGACATACGAAGGGATATGAAATGGGATATGAGAAGGGACATAAAAAGGGACATGAGAAGGGATATGAGATGTGACATGAGAAGGGACAGGAGATGTGACATGAGAAGGGACATAAGAAGGGACTTTAGATGTGACAGAAGAAGGGACATGAGAGGGGACATGAGAAGTGATATGAGAAGGGATATGAGATATGACATGAGAAGATATATGAGAAGGGATATGAGATGTAACATGACAAGAGATATGAGAAGGGACATGAGATGTGAAACGAGAAGGAAAATGAGAAGGGCCATGAGAAGGGATATGATATGTGACATGAGAAGGGACATGAAATGTGACATCAGAAGGGACATGAGATGTGACAAGAGAAGGAATATGAGATGTGACATGAGAAAGGTTATGAGAAGGGATATGAGAAGGGACATGAGATGTGACATGAGATGTGACATGAGAAGGGACATGAGATGTGACAAGAGAAGGGATATGAGATGTGACATGAGAAGGGTCATGAAAAGGGACATGAGAAGGGATATGAGATGTGACATGAGAAGGGATATGTTACGGTTGCCTCCAGGCTGGCTGGAAGTTGGACCGTAGAAAAGGACGCTCCTAGCGCTCACCAATGGATCATCAGCACCGAAGACACTATAACTGCTGCGTAGCCACCATAAGTAATGCAGACTCTACGAACTACCGCTGCTGGGCTGGTATCTTGCCATCGGCTCTGCGCCCTGGACCTACGACCAGGCTCCAGTAGTTGAACTTCTTCCTTCTGTACAGCGAAGCAGGATCAGGAACAAGAGCTCTTACAGGAGCTCAGTAGCTAAGGGAGTATATAGAGCATAGCAATCCCTGTAGTGATTATAGCTTGTCCCCTACAAAAAAGTCAGAAAAGGTCTCTGGTGCTGGAACACACAGCCTGCTTTTTATTGAGGTTACATGCAAAGAAGACACTCTCAGGGGGAGGCATAAAATCCCCAATCACACATTTGATACATTTAGATAGAGACAATGCCCTTTGACAGGCCACAACAGCAGATAACATTACACACAAGAAAACAATGCAGTCCACCTTATCACTACTAGCAGTCTGATTAGACAATGGGAATGTTTTATCACTAAACTTAATTAGAGCTGATCCCAGCAAACTTGTATTTAGAATAGGTTCTTGAAGCTCAACAAAATTTAACTCTTTAGTTCTGACCGAAGGGTCTGTCACATAGCACTTAATGGCACACAATGAAAACGAATGCTTTTGTAACAGTGCTCCCTTTCTGTGGAACACTCTGCCTGTGTGGTACTTGGTTCAGTAAGCCCTATTTACTGAACCAAGTGGGAGAAAGCCAGGGACAAGTTATTTTACAGGTCTGGGGACATAGTCTTAAAGGGGCATTGTTCACCAAAGTCACAATATGTCCCCAGACGGTTCTTAAAGGGCCATACACACCCAATAAAAGTTAATAGGTTTTCAGGGGCACAATCTTCCAGGGGCCATAGTCATGAGGAAGGAGGCTGGCAAATAGGCTTCTCCACGATCCATGGAAGCAGGGCAATTTTTCATTTAAAGGGCCAGTTACAAATAGCAGTTTGTAACATATCTCCCCTTTTGGAGGGAGACTAACCAGGCACCTGACCTTCTGTTGGTCAGTGCCTAAGTTAGTCTCGCAACCCACCCACAAATAAACATTAACAGCAAAGTAGCCCCCCCACAGTAAGTAGTACTGGCCTGTAGGTTCCAGGTTGTAGGATGAAAGTGTAGCATCCTCGGCCTTCCTGGTGCAGCTGGGCAAATAGCTGGTGGTACTTGGGGGGCAGAGGCCAGCGGCACTCTGCCCTGGTGCCAGCTCTTCTGCTGGGGTGAAGGGTTTGCAGGCTAGTCCTGTAACAAGGGGGTCTGTAGTGCAGAGGCCAGCAGTGCTCTGTCCTGATGCAAGCTCTTCTGCTGGGGGAATTGGGGCATAGTCCTGCCCAGTGGCAAAGGGAACGTGGGGGTTAACATCTCCACTGTTAACCCTGGGCCCAAGTTAGGAGTTAGCTGGGGAGGGGGAGATTGGCTTACCTCCTCCTCCTGATACTCCGGCGGCCGTTGGGAAGGGAGGTCGATACTCTCCACTACCTGTGGAACATGCTGCTGCTGGGGAGAGAGACCGGTTGTCTCCTCTCCCTGGAAGGCACACTCCGGCTGGGGAGGGAAGTCGATGCTCTCCCCTCCCTGTAGCTGGGTCTGTCGCTGGGGATCTGGGCCGTCTGCCCAGCATCCCTGTAGGGCCGGTAGAGAGACTGCGGTCCCATCTCCACCTGCCTGCTGGGGGTCCTCCCAGGACCAGTCTATGAGGCCTGCTGCCTCGGGTATCTCTAGTTGGGGTTGGGGAAGGAGACCGGTTGTCTCTTCCCTGTGCACGGTATACTGCCGCTGGGGAGGGAGGTCGCTGCTCTCCTCTCCCTGTAACTCCGGCTGCCGCTGGGGAGGGAGGTCCTTGCTCTCCGCTCCCTGTAACTCCCTGTCTCGCTGGAGACCAGGTGTCCATACCCTCAAACTCCACAGTTGGCGCTCAAAGGCTCGTGCCGCTTCGTTCTCAGTATCCAATTCCCGGATGATGCGACTGACTACCTCCTGCGCAGGGTCTGGACCATATCGGACTAGCCGCCTCTTTACCTCTAGAACAAAATCAGCGCCCTCATAGCGACGGATCCGGTTGAGGTGCTCTTCACAGGGTTCTGACCAGTATCTTGTCAGCTCCATGCTGCTGTAGGTAGGGACGCTGCGCAGTGGCTAGCGTTGCCCTCAATAACTCTCCTACGATACCAGTGCTGTTGGGGTGCTGCTCCTTGCGCTAGGACGCCATCCCACCGCTGCCGCCAAATGTTACGGTTGCCTCCAGGCTGGCTGGAAGTTGGACCGTAGAAAAGGATGCTCCTATCGCTCACCAACGGATCATCAGCACCGTAGACGCTATAACTGCTGCGTAGCCACCATAAGTAATGCAGACTCTATGAACCACCTCTGCTGGGCTGGTATCTTGCCATCGGCTCTGCGCCCTGGACCTACGACCAGGCTCCAGTAGGTGAACCTCTTCCTTCTGTACAGTGAAGCAGGATCAGGAACAAGAGCTCTTACAGGAGCTCAGTAGCTAAGGGAGTATATAGAGCATAGCAATCCCTGTAGTGATTATAGCTTGTCCCCTACAAACATGAGTCAAGGCTGCAAGTTAGAGGGTCAGCATAGGTCTGATGTGCTGGAACACACAGCCTGCTTTTTATTGAGGTTACATGCAAAAAAGACACTCTCAGAGGGAGGCATAAAATCCCCAATCACACATTTGATACATTTAGATAGAGACAACGCCCTTTGACAGGCCACAACAGCAGATAACATTACACACAAAAAAACAATGCAGTCCACCTTATCACTACTAGCAGTCTTATTAGACAATGGGAATGTTTTATCACTAAACTTAATTAGAGCTAATCCCAGTAAACTTGTATTTAGAATAGGTTCTTGAAGCTCAACAAAATTTAACTCTTTAGTTCTGACCGAAGGGTCTGTCACATAACACTTAATGGCACACAATGAAAACGAATGCTTTTGTAACAGTGCTCCCTTTCTGTGGAACACTCTGCCTGTGTGGTACTGGGTTCAGTAAGCCCTATTTACTGAACCAAGTGGGAGAAAGCCAGGGACAAGTTATTTTACAGGTCTGGGGACATAGTCTTAAAGGGGCATTGGTCACCAAAGTCACAATATGTCCCCAGACGGTTCTTAAAGGGCCATACACACCCAATAAAAGTTAATAGGTTTTCAGGGGCACAATCTTCCAGGGGCCATAGTCATGAGGAAGGAGGCTGGCAAATAGGCTTCTCCACGATCCATGGAAGCAGGGCAATTTTTCATTTAAAGGGCCAGTTACAAATAGCAGTTTGTAACAGGATATGAGAAGGGATATGAGAAATGACATGAGAAGGGTTATTAAATGAGACATGAGAAGGGACATAAGAAGGGATATGAGAAGGGACATAAGAAAAGACATGAGAAGGGAAATGAGAAGGGACATGAGATGTGACATGAGAAGGGATATGAAATGGGATATGAGAAGGGACATAAAAATGGACATGATAAGAGATATGAGATGTGACATGAGAAGGGACAGGAGATATGACATGAGAAGGGTTATGAGATGTGACATGAGAAAAGACATGAGAAGGGACATGAGATGTGACATGAGAAGGGATATAAGAAGGGACATGAGATATGACATGAGAAGGGTTATGATATGTGACATGAAAGGGACATAAGAAGGGATATGAGAAGGGACATGAGAAAAGACATGAAAAGGGATATAAGAAGGGACATGAGATATGACATGAGAAGGGTTATGAGATGTGACATGAGAAGGGACATGAAAAGGGACATGAGAAGGGATATGAGATGTGACATGAGAAGGGACATGAAAAGGGACATAAGAAGGGATATGAGAAGGGACATGAGATATGACATGAGAAGTTTTATGAGATGTGACCTGAAAATGGACATAAGAAGGGATATGAGAAGGGACATGAGAAAAGACATGAGAAGGGACATGAGATGAGAAATGAGAAGGGACATGAGATATGACATGAGAAGGGATATGAGATGAGAAATGAGAAGGGACATGAGATATGACATGAGAAGGGATATAAAAAGGGACATGAGAAGGGATATGAGATGTGACATGAGAAGGGACATGAGATGTGACATGAGAAGGGACATGAGATGAGAAATGAGAAGGGACATGAGATATGACATGTGAAGGGATATGAAATGGGACATGAGAAGGGATATGAGATGTGACATGAGAAGGGATATGAGATGTGACATGAGAAGGGACAGGAGATGTGACATGAGAAGGGACATAAGAAGGGACTTTAGATGTGACATAAGAAGGGACATGAGAGGGGACATGAGAAGCGATATGAGAAGATATATCAGAAGGGATATGAGATGTAACATGACAAGGGATATGAGAAGGGACATGAGATGTGACACAAGAGGGAACATGAGAAGTGACATGAGATGTGACATGAGAAGTGACATGAGAAGTGACAGGAGAAGGGACATGAGAAGGGATATGAGAAGGAATATGAGAAGGGATATGAGATGTGACATGAGAAGGGACATTAGAAGGGACATGAGAAGGGATATGAGAAGTAACATGAGAAGGGATATGAGATGTGACATGAGAAGGGACATTAGAAGGGATATGAGAAGTAACATGAGAAGGGATATGATATGTGACATGAGAAGGGACATTAGAAGAGATATGAGAAGTAACATGAGAAGGGATATGAGATGTGACACGAGAACGGACATTAGAAGGGATATGAGAAGGAACATGAGAAGGGATATGAGATGTGACATGAGAAGGGACATTAGAAGGGATATGAAAAGGAACATGAGAAGGGATATGAGATGTGACGTGAGAAGGGACTTGAAAATGGATATGAGAAAGGGATATGAGATGTGACATGAGATGGGACATGAGAAGGGACATGAGAAGGGACATGAGATGTGACATGAGAAAGGACATGAAAAGGGATATGAGAAGAGACATTAGAAGGGACATGAGAAGGAACAAGAGAAGGGACATGAGAAGGGATATGAGATGTGACATGAAAAGGGGTATGAGAAGGCATATGAGAAGGTACATGAGAAGAGACATGACAAGGGATATGAGAAGGGACATGAGATATGACATGAGAAGGAACATGAGAAGGGACATGAGATGGGACATGAGAAATGATGAGAGAAGGGATATGTGAAGGGACATGAGAAGGGTCATGAGAAAAGGACATGAAATGAGACATGAGAAGGGACATGAGGTGTGACATGAGATGTGACATGAGAAGGGACATAAGCAAAGACATGAGAAGGGAGATGAGAAAGGACATGAGAAGGGATATGAAAAGTGACATAAGAAGGGACATGAAATGTGACATGAGAAGAGATATGAGAAGGGTATGAGAAGCGACATGAGAAGGGACATGAGATGTGACAGGAGAAGGAACATGAGAAGGGACATGAGATGGGACATGAGAAGGGATGAGAGAAGGGATATGTGAAGGGACATGAGAAGGGCCATGAGAAAAAACCATGAGATGAGACATGAGAAGGGATATGTGAAGGGACATGAGAAGGGTCATTAGAAAAGGATATGAGATGAGACATGAGAAGGGACATGAGATGTGACATGAGATGTGACATGAGAAGGGACATAAGCAAAGACATGAGAAGGGACATGAGAAAGGACATGAGAAGGGAAATGAAATGTGACATGAGAAGAGGTATGAGAAGGGATATGAGAAGCGACATGAGAAGGGACATGAGATGTGACAGGAGAAGGAACATGAGATGGGACATGAGAAGGGATGAGAGAAGGGATATGTGAAGGGACATGAGAAGGACCATGAGAAAAGGACATGAGATGAGACATGAGAAGGGATATGAGATGTGACATGAGAAGGGACATAAGAAGGGATATGATAAGGGAAATGAGATGTGACATGAGAAGGGACATGATAAGGGAAATGAGATGTGACATGAGAATGGACATGAGAAAGGACATGAGAAAGGACATGAGAAAGTATATGAGAAGGTACATGAGATGTGACATGAGAAGGGACATAAGAAGTTACATCAGCGGGATATGATAAGGGGCATGAGCTGTGAAATGAGAAGGGATATAAGAAGAGACTTGGGCTATGAAATAAGATCTGACATGAGAATTGACATGAGAAGGGATATGAGAAGGGACATGAGATGTGACATGAGAATGGATATAAGGGGCATGAGAATGGACATGAGATGTGACATAAGAAGGGATATGATAAGGGAAATGAGATGTGACATGAGAAGGGACATGATAAGGGAAATGAGATGGGACATGAGAAGGGGCATGAGAAAGGACATGAAAAGTGACATGAGAAGTGACATGAGAAGGGACATGAGATGTGATATGAGAAAGGAAATGAGAAGGGATATGAGAAGAGACATGAGACGGGACATGAGAATGGAAATGACATGAGATGTGACATGAGAAGGGACATGTGAAGGGATATGAGAAGGGATATGAGAAGAGACATAAGAAGGGATATGAGAAGGGACATGAGATATGACTTGATATATGACATGAGAAGGGACACAAGAAGGGATATGAGAAGTGACATGAGAAGGAAAATAAGATGTGAAATGAGAAGGGACATGAGAAGGGACATAAGATGTGAAATGAGAAGGGACATGAGATGTGACAAGAGAAGGAATATGAGAAGGGACATGAGATGTGACATGAGAAGGGATATGATAAGGGACATGAGATGTGAAATGAGAAGGGATATGAGATGTAACATGACAAGGGATATGAGATGTAACATGACAAGGGATATGAGAAGGGACATGAGATGTGACACAAGAAGGAACATGAGAAGTGACATGAGATGTGACATGAGAAGTGACAGGAGACGGGACATAAGATGTGACAGGAGAAGGGACATAAGATGTGACAGAAGAAGGGACATGAGAAGGGATATGAGAAGGAACATGAGAAGGGATATGAGATGTGACATGAGAAGGGACATGAGAAGGGACATTAGAAGGGACATGAGAAGGCACATGAGAAGGGATATGAGATGTGACATGAGAAGGGACATTAGAAGGGATATGAGAAGTAACATGAGAAGGGATATGAGATGTGACATGAGAAGGGACATTAGAAGTGATATGAGAAGGAACATGAGAAGGGATATGAGATGTGACGTGAGAAGGGACATTAGAAGGGATATGAGAAGTAACATGAGAAGGGATATGAGATGTGACGTGAGAAGGGACATTAGAAGGGATATGAGAAGTAACATGAGAAGGGATATGAGATGTGACATGAGAAGGGACATTAGAAGGGATATGAGAAGGAACATGAGAAGGGATATGAGATGTGACATGAGAAGGGACATTAGAAGGGATATGAAAAGGAACATGAAAAGGGATATGAGATGTGATGTGAGAAGGGACATGAAAATGGATATGAGAAAGGGATATGAGATGTGACATGAGATGGGACATGAGAAGGGACATGAGAAGGGACATGAGATGTGACATGAGAAAGGACATGAAAAGGGATATGAGAAGAGACATTAGAAGGGACATGAGAAGGAACAAGAGAAGGGACATGAGAAGGGATATGAGATGTGACATGAAAAGGGGTATGAGAAGGCATATGAGAAGGTACATGAGAAGAGACATGACAAGGGATATGAGAAGGGACATGAGATATGACATGAGATATGACATGAGAAGGAACATGAGAAGGGACATGAGATGGGACATGAGAAATGATGAGAGAAGGGATATGTGAAGGGACATGAGAAGGGTCATGAGAAAAGGACATGAAATGAGACATGAGAAGGGACATGAGATGTGACATGAGATGTGACATGAGAAGGGACATAAGCAAAGACATGAGAAAGGAGATGAGAAAGGACATGAGAAGGGATATGAAAAGTGATATAAGAAGGGACATGAAATGTGACATGAGAAGAGATATGAGAAGGGATATCAGAAGCGACATGAGAAGGGACATGAGATGTGACAGGAGAAGGAACATGAGAAGGGACATGAGATGGGACATGAGAAGGGATGAGAGAAGGGATATGTGAAGGGACATGAGAAGGGCCATGAGAAAATGACATGAGATGAGACATGAAAAGGGATATGTGAAGGGACATGAGAAGGGTCATGAGAAAAGGACATGAAATGAGACATGAAAAGGGACATGAGATGTGACATGAGATGTGACATGAGAAGGGACATAAGCAAAGACATGAGAAGGGACATGAGAAAGGACATGAGAAGGGATATGAAATGTGACATGAGAAGAGATATGAGAAGGGATATGTTACGGTTACCCTTAGTCTCGCTGAGAGATGGACCGCTTAGTAGCCTGGATCCCTATTGTTAAAGAGGGGATAAGCTGCTTTCCATAGTATTCTATATGAGTCTCGCAAATATAGAATAATCTCCCTTAGCTGCAGTACAGCTAGGATACCCTTCTGCCCACAGAAACGAGTCAACGCTGCGATTGAGGGTCAAACAAGAACTCAGGACTGGGATGCCCAGCCTGCTTTTTATTAAGGTTACATGCACACAGGGCACTCCCAGGGGGAGAGGGGGGGAAGCACAAAATCCCCCATCACACATTTAGATAGAGAGCACTGTCCTTTGACAGGCCACAATAGGATTACAGTACTTAAGATAACAAGTTTACAAGTTCATCTTATCAATTAGCAGTCTGGCTCCAGAGGTGATTAGACAATGGGATTGGTTATCACTAAACTTAGAGCTGAGGCCAGCAAACGTGTATATAGGCAATAGTTTCTAAAAGCTGGAAAAAAAAGAGTTAACTCTTTATGAAATGATACTTGTTACGGTTTTCTTGGAGCCCTTCTTAGGCGCTGGCTTGCTGGTTCAGGCATTGCTGCTGGGAAATAAGCTCTTCACAACAAAATAACTAATGCTTCTGTAACAGTGCTCCCTTTCTGTGGAACACTCTGGCAGACACGGTCTGACCCCTTTTCAGGGCAGACTAAGGCTGTCCAGACCGCTGGTTATGCGGGGCTGAGGTCGGTTTGTCTGGACAACCCGTCGGCGTTGCCATTCTGTTTCCCATGTCTGTAAGTAATGGTGAAATTGAAGGGTTGCAACGATAAACTCCAACGTAATAGCCTGCCGTTATCTCCAGAGACCCGGTTCAGCCACACCAACGGGTTATGGTCGGCGACCAGAGTGAACTCCTGACCATATAAATAGGGAGTCAATTTCTTTAATGCCCACACCAAAGCCAAACACTCCTTTTCGACCGCTGCATAGCTGACTTCGCGGGGCAGGAGCTTCCGGCTGATGTAGGCAACTGGATGCTCCCCTCCATCTTCGCCTACTTGGCTGAGGACGGCTCCCAGCCCGAACATGGAAGTATCTGTATGGACGATAAAACGTTTGTTAAGGGCTGGGGCCACCAAGACAGGAGCGTTAATTAGAGCATTTTTGAGAGCCTGGAAAGCCGTTTCACAGTGGGGAGACCACAGGACCTGTCGAGGTAAGTTCTTCTTGGTCAAGTCAGTCAGGGGTTTGGCAAGTGTGCTGTAGTCTGGTATGAACCGTCTATAGTACCCTGCCGTGCCCAGGAAGGCTAGGACCTGAGTCTTAGTGATGGGGTGGGCCAATTGGCGACAGCTTCTATTTTGGCCGGCTCTGGTCGCTGCTTTCCATACCCCACCCGGTGACCCAGGTACTGTACCTCGGCCATCCCAAAGTGGCATTTTTCTGGCTTCAGAGTCAGGCCAGCAGCCCGGATCTGATCCAGAACCATTCCCACATGAGCTAAGTGGTCCTCCCAGGACTCACTGTGGATCGCTATGTCGTCCAGGTAGGCGCAAGCAAAACTCTGGAAGCCATCCAGGAGCCTATCCACCAAGCGCTGGAATGTAGCTGGGGCATTCTTCATCCCAAACGGCATTACCCTAAACTGATATAAGCCGAATGGGGTGACGAATGCCGACTTGGGGATAGCCTCCGGGGCCAGGGGAATCTGCCAGTAACCTTTGCAGAGGTCAATAGTGGTCAGGTAATTTCCCCTGGCTATACGATTGAGTAGCTCGTCTACCCTGGGCATAGGGTAAGCGTCCGTCACGGTATTTTCATTGAGCCTCCGATAGTCTACGCAGAACCGGGTGGTCCCATCTTTCTTGGGCACCAAGACAACTGGGGAGGCCCAGGGACTATCGGAGGGCTCAATTACCCTGAGCTGGAGCATCTCATCGATCTCCTTCTTCATTCCTGTCCTAACTGCTTCGGGGATTCGGTACGGAGCCTGACGCAAGGGAGCTTGTCCCGGAGTATCTACCTGGTGGGTGGTTAAAGTAGTGTACCCTGGCTTCGGGGAGAAGGTGAGGTGTTTGGACTGGAGGAGTTGGTTGAGCTGCTCCCTTTCAGTGGGGCTAAGTCGGTCCCCTATCTGAACCTGCACCACTATACCTGTGGGGAGACTCTTTTCTAATAGGTCTGGAATGGGTAAACTGTCGGGGTCTTCCTGAGGGAAACAACATACGGCCGTCACGTTCTCTGGTCGCTCAAAATATTCCTTGAGCATGTTTACATGGAATGTCTTTCTAAGATTGTTGACATGGCAGCTAGCTATCACATAAATGGTGTCTCCCCTTTTCTCTACGATCTGGTAGGGACCCTGCCAGGACTCCTGCAATTTGTCTGTCTTCACCGGCTTAAGTACTAACACCTTTTGTCCTATGGTGAAGATTCTCTTTCGGGCCCCCCGATCGTACCATACTTTCTGTCTTCTCTGGGCCAACTGGAGATTAGCCTGCACAGATTTTGGCTAATTGCTCCATTCGGTCCCTGAGTTACAGCACGTATGGCACAATGGGGACACCGTCAGCCTCCATCTCTCCCTCCCAGTGCTCCCGGATCAGGTTTAGGGGTTCCCGTACCTTTCTTCCGTAGAGCAACTCGAAGGGAGAGAACCCTGTCGTTTCCTGGGGCACCTCCCGATAAGCAAATAGGAGGTGCGGCAGGAAGCGTTCCCAGTCTCGGTATTCCTGAGTGAACGTCTTGAGCATTTGCTTGAGGGTCCCATTGAACCTCTCACACAGCCCGTTCGTCTGGGGGTGGTATGGGGAGCTCAGGAGGGACTTAATTTTGCAAACCTGCCAGAGTTGTTGGGTCAATTCAGCCGTAAATTGGGTGCCTCGGTCGGATAGGATTTCTTTTGGAAATCCTACCCGGGAGAACACCTGTACTAGTGCATTCGCTACCGTATCCACTTGTATGTTGGATAGGGCGACAGCCTCTGGGTACCTGGTAGCGTAGTCCACTACGGTAAGAATGTAGCGCTTACCGGAGGGACTAGGGGTAGCCAGTGGTCCCACTAGGTCAATAGCAACCCGGCTGAAGGGTTCCTCTACAATAGGCATATTTACTAGATGGGCTTTAGGGTGATTGCCTCGCCTTCCTACTCGTTGACACACCTCGCAGGTGTTACAGTAAGTTCTAACATCAGCGTGCACCCCTGGCCAAAAGAACGTGTGAGTAATGCGGTGTAGGGTACGGGTTACGGCTAGGTGGCCTGCTAAGGGGATGTCGTGGCCTATTTTGAGGATTTCTTGACGATATTTGTGGGGCACTACCAGCTGTCGCCTACGCTGTCCCCTTTTCTCTGTCCAGCGGTATAGTGTCCCTTTTTCATATAAGAATGTTTCGTTATCTGCCCCGCCCCCTCTGGTCTCTGCTCGTTCCCGGTACTTTTGTAAGGTCGGGTCAGTCGAAAGCATCTGGGGTGTCCCAGGGTATGGGGCCTAACCTGTCAGGCAAGGTCGGGGTAGGTCTTACCTGTGTCTCCCGCACTGGTGAGAGCTCTCGCTCCATCCGGGCTTGGGCCCGTTTAGTCACTGGGTCCGCCTCGTTGTTGCATACTGGAGCATAGGCAGAAGTCATGGGGCCCAAATCGTTGCCCAGTAGTACTTTGGCAGGTAAATTATCCATTAGGCCCACGTTCACAGCCCCCTTTCCCGCTCCCCAATCAAGATGCTCTTTAGCTGTTGGAATTTTGTACACATCCCCCCCCCCGCCACTCTAACGGCCACAGTCTGTCCGGATCGCTTGTGCTCTGGCACCAAATGACTCTGTACCAGCGTGATAGTAGCCCCTGTGTCTCGCAGTCCCTCGGTAGATCGCCCCTCGAGCCATACCCTCTGCCGATGGTGCTGGCGGTTATCTGAGGCAGCATATACAGGGTCTGCCTCGTGAAGCGGCCCCACATATCCCTCCATAGGGGCCTCTTGGTTAACACAGAGGGCCCGGGCCGGACGATAGGACCCAGAGGGGTAATTGTAATTCCTGGGTGTCTGGTGCGTATTAAGGGGGCAGCTAGCCATGAAATGCCCTGGTTGCTTGCATCGGTGGCAAGTCGGTCTGGGACGCTCAGAGCTGTTATTGGGTGGTCCTGAGTGTCGGACGGGCCCTGTGGGCACCGGGGCTCGGAATTCAGCACGAGGGGGTGCACGGTAAACCTCTCTGGGTTCGACCCGTGCTGGAGCTCGGTAGTTCATGGGTTTGTGAAGACGGGAGTCATAATGTTCATCGGCCAATTTGGCTGCTTCTTCTAAGGTAGAAGGCCGCCTGTCTCACAGCCATTCCTTCCCTTGCTGTTCCATGCCATTATAAAAATGTTCTAAGAGAAACAATTGTAAAATTTCCTCCCCAGTCACCGCTTTACTTCCGCTCAGCCAGTGATTTGCCGCTCTCCGCATTCGGTGCGCCCATTCCATATGGGTATCGTTAGGCTTCTTTGCCGTGCCCCGAAACTGTCGGCGATACGTGTCCGGAGTTACAGCGTACCGTCGCAACAGTGTCTCCTTAACTAGCTCATACTGTGTCACTTCCTCAGCACCCAGAGTACGAAAGGCTTCCAGGGCTCGCCCGGATAGTTTCCCAGACAATATCGTGGGCCACTCTCTGTTGGGAATCTGGTGCAGGGCACATTGCCTTTCGAAGTCCGCCAAATATTCATCAATCCCTGTCTCGCTCTCTAGGAAGGGTCAAAATGCCGCATAGGGTATCTTGGGCCTCCCAGCATTTTTGACAAGGATGATTACCTGCGGGGCTTCAGCATTCCGGTGTGCATTCGCTAGGTTGAGTTCATGGGCTCGAGTCTCTCGTATATCCTCGTCCGCCTCCGCCATCAACTGCTGTACCAATTCCATGGAGGGGTTCGGCCCATATAATGAGAGCCTTTCCCGAACAATCCTGGTTTTTTCGTTACTAATCGTGGTCGGTGTTTCCGCCATTGTGAAGCTCTGATCCAGTTCGGTCAATTCTGCGATCAGCTCTCTCCTCGGCCGGTTGCTGGCGTACCCCCCTCTGCTTTCAAGTAAATCCTTTAGGGTTGTACGCTTCAATTTTTCGTAAGCGCTCTCCATCCGTGCTGTACCTCTCCTAGGAAATCCAGGAAAATCCCGCCGCTGCCGCCAAATGTTACGGTTACCCTTAGTCTCGCTGAGAGATGGACCGCTTAGTAGCCTGGATCCCTATTGCTAAAGAGGGGAGAAGCTGCTTTCCATAGTATTCTATATGAGTCTCGCAAATATAGAATAATCTCCCTTAGCTGCAGTACAGCTAGGATACCCTTCTGCCCACAGAAACGAGTCAACGTTGCGATTGAGGGTCAAACAAGAACTCAGGACTGGGATGCCCAGCCTGCTTTTTATTAAGGTTACATGCACACAGGGCACTCCCAGGGGGAGAGGGGGGGAAGCACAAAATCCCCCATCACACATTTAGATAGAGAGCACTGTCCTTTGACAGGCCACAATAGGATTACAGTACTTAAGATAACAAGTTTACAAGTTCATCTTATCAATTAGCAGTCTGGCTCCAGAGGTGATTAGACAATGGGATTGGTTATCACTAAACTTAGAGCTGAGGCCAGCAAACGTGTATTTAGGCAATAGTTTCTAAAAGCTGAAAAAAAAAGTTAACTCTTTATGAAATGATACTTGTTACGGTTTTCTTGGAGCCCTTCTTAGGCGCTGGCTTGCTGGTTCAGGCATTGCTGCTGGGAAATAAGCTCTTCACAACAAAATAACTAATGCTTCTGTAACAGGATATGAGAAGCGACATGAGAAGGGACATGAGATATGACAGGAGATGAGACATGAGAAGGGATGAGAGAAGGGATATGTGAAGGGACATGAGAAGGGCCATGAGAAAATGACATGAGATGAGACATGAGAAGGGATATGTGAAGGGACATGAGAAGGGTCATGAGAAAAGGACATGAGATGAGACATGAAAAGGGACATGAGATGTGACATGAGAAGGGACATAAGCAAAGACATGAGAAGGGACATGAGAAAGGACATGAGAAGGGACATGAGAAAGGACATGAGAAGGGATATGAAATGTGACATGAGAAGAGATATGAGAAGGGATATGAGAAGCGACATGAGAAGGGACATGAGATATGACAGGAGAAGGAACATGAGATGGGACATGAGAAGGGATATGTGAAGGGACATGAGAAGGGCCATGAGAAAAGGACATGAGAAGGGATATGAGATGTGACATGAGATGTGACATGAGAAGGGACATAAGAAGTTACATCAGCGGGATATGATAAGGGACATGAGCTGTGAAATGAGAAGGGATATAAGAAGAGACTTTGGCTATGACATAAGATCTGACATGAGAATTGACATGAGAAGGGATATGAGAAGGGACATGAGATGTGACATGAGAATGGATATGAGAAGGGGCATGAGAATGGACATGAGATGTGACATAAGAAGGGATATGATAAGGGAAATGAGATGTGACATTAGAAGGGACATGAGAAAGGACATGAGAAAAGACATGACAAAGGATATGAGAAGGTACATGAGAAGGGATATGAGAAGTGACATGAGAAGGGACATGAGATGTGACATGAGAAAGGATATGAGAAGAGATATGAGAAGAGACATGAGACGGGACATGAGAATGGAAATGACATGAGATGTGACATGAGAAGGGACATGTGAAGGGATATGAGAAAGGACATGAGAAGAGACATAAGAAGGGACATGTGAAGGGATATGAGAAGGGACATGAGAAGAGACATAAGAAGGGATATGAGAAGGGACATGAGATATGACTTGATATATGACATGAGAAAGGACACAAGAAGGGATATGAGAAGGGACATGAGAAGGAAAATAAGATGTGAAATGAGAAGGGACATGAGAAAAGGACATGAGATGAGACATGAGAATGGATATGAGATGTGACATGAGAAGGGACATAAGAAGTTACATCAGCAGGATATGATAAGGGACATGAGCTGTGAAATGAGAAGGGATATAAGAAGAGACTTGGGCTATGACATAAGATCTGACATGAGAATTGACATGAGAAGGGATATGAGAAGGGACATGAGATGTGACATGAGAATGGATATGAGAAGGGGCATGAGAATGGACATGAGATGTGACATAAGAAGGGATATGATAAGGGAAATGAGATGTGTCATGAGAAGGGAAATGAGAAAGGACATGAGAAAAGACATGAGAAAGGATATGAGAAGGTACATGAGAAGGGATATGAGAAGTGACATGAGAAGTGACATGAGAAGGGACATGAGATGTGACATGAGAAAGGATATGAGAAGAGATATGAGAAGAGACATGAGACGGGACATGAGAATGGAAATGACATGAGATGTGACATGAGAAGGGACATGTGAAGGGATATGAGAAGGGACATGAGAAGAGACATAAGAAGGGATATGAGAAGGGACATGAGATATGACTTGATATATGACATGAGAAGGGACACAAGAAGGGATATGAGAAGGGACATGAGAAGGGACATAAGATGTGAAATGAGAAGGGACATGAGATGTGACAAGAGAAGGAATATGAGAAGGGACATGAGATGTGACATGAGAAGGGATATGATAAGGGACATGAGATGTGAAATGAGAAGGGATATGAGATGTGACATGAGAAGGGAAATGAGATGTGACATGAGATGTGACATGAGAAGGGGCATGAGATGTGACATGAGAAGGGTCCCTCTGCCATTGTGAGGCTGTTATTCCTGTTTTCTGGGGTGCTGGTTAGGGGTGGGTAGAGGCCAACAGCTCTCTGCCCTATTGCCTTCTCTTCTGCTGGGTAATCCGTATCTGTTACCTCAGAGGAAAAGTCAATTAGATCCACAATCTCTGGTTCCTGCTGGTTAGACAACAGGGTGACAAGGGGCCCCATGCCAGGGGGTTGGGGATCTGGGCCGACTTCCCCATATCCCTGCACTCCACGTGTGAAGACCACTTTCTCATCCACACCTCCCGGACCAACATCCGTGGATATTAAGTCCACTAGATCTGCTGCCTGTGAAGTAAGTAAAGGACCACTTTCCAGCAGTTGTAGGTAATCCACCTCAAGGTACCATTCCTGATAGATAAGCCATGTCAGGTCAGGCTCTAAGGCAAGGGCTTCTGATTGCTGTAACTCCTGCCTCTTGCTTTGAATGTCCCAGAATTGATATCCCTTGGGACTGCCAAAGTCAACTTTCTCCTCAAATGCTTCCCATAATAAGCCGGAGCCACCAAAGTCATCACCTTCCAGGGAATAGTGTATTCTGCCCTTGATTGCCACCTGTCTGCAAACCAATATAACACTCTGTACCGATCCTCAAGCACAACTTCTCTTTGCTCCAGACACTTCAGTTTGGCTATCCCCTCATCTGTGGGTTTGCCCTCTCAGTAAGCAGAGCCACAAGTTTACACTAATCCCTGAAGCGCTGTTCTGGGGAGGGCAGGACTTTGCCTCTGCAGCCATACCAATTCTCCAGTGCATCTTCCTACATCTCTAGCCGAATCAGGACTCTCCATTCCAGGCACATCTCCTCTGGAACTGGCCCTCCTAGCACAGCAAGGGCAACTTTGACTTGCCGCTCAATGTCCCATATTGGAACTTCCCATTTATAGGTATCTGATCCCAGCATCTCAGCCATCTGAATATTCCGATACTTGGTGATCTGCTTCACCACCTCGGCATTCATTACCCAGACTGCTGCTACGGATGGGTTGGCTCCATAGATTGACAACCTTCTTCGCACTCTACTGCTGAATTTTTCATCTGCATCATCCATAATCATCTGGCTGCCATTGGTGCATCTTTGAAGTGCTGTTTAGGGACTGATAGCTAGGCAGCACATCCCTCCATCCCAGCTTGTCATGTGCAGAAACAGGTTTGTCAAGGTGGGTCAGCACTTGCTGCATTCACCATAGGAGTTGAAGGTGAAAGGCTTTATTAAAGCCTGTCATTCACTTGGTGCATCAGGAATAGAATAAAACTGTAATACATAAAAATAAATGCAAATATATATAAGGCAAGCCACATATCAACATGAATAATATAATACATTTCTCCACTAGACTATACCAAAGTATCAAAACAAACAGCAACTTACATATTTGTCATGAAACTTCCTATAAACAAACATAAATATAGTTTAGCAAGAGTTTAATTATACTTACAGACAATGCCCCAACAATATGATTAGTTTGCTGTATGAACTTATATACACTTCTTAATGTCTGTGTGCTCATTGTTCCTGTCAGTTATTATAGTTATTATGCTAATGATCTAACTGCCCATTTATTTATTGGGAGGAAGTGCTAAGGGGCCCTTTAATCAACAGCTCCTCCTGCTGGCCATGAGGATGCTATAACAGCACACCCAGAACAACTTGAAGTGCTACGGGACATTATAATCAACAGATCCTTCTGCTGGCCAGGAGGACGCTATAACAGCACAAACACAACAACTTGAAGTGCTAAAAGACACTATAATCAACAGCTCCTCCTGCTGGCAAGGAGGATGCTAAAACAGCACAACCACAACAACTTGAAGTGCTAAGGGACACTATAATCAACAGCTCTTCCTGCTGGCCATTAGGATGCTATAACAGCACAACCACAACAACTTGAATTGCTAAGAGACACTATAATCAACAGCTCCTCCTGCTGGCCAGGAAGATGCTAAAACAGCAAAACCACAACAACTTGAAGTGCTAAGGGGCATTATAATCAACAGCTCCTCCTGCTGGCCAGGAGCATACTATAACAGCACAACCACAACAACTTGAAGTGCTAAAGGACACTATAATCAACAGCTCCAACAACTTGAAGTGCTAAGAGACGCTATAATTAACAGCTCCTCCTGCTGGCCAGGAGGATGCTAAAACAGCACACCCAGAACAACTTGAAGTGCTAAGAGACACTATAATCAACAGCTCCTCCTGCTGGCCAGGAGCATACTATAACAGCACAACCACAAAAACTTGAAGTCCTAAAGGACATTATAATCAACAGCTCCAACAACTTGAAGTGCTAAGGGACGCTATAATCAACAGCTCCTCCTGCTGGCCAGGAGGATGCTAAAACAGCACTAACAGAACAACTTGAAGTGCTAAGAGACACTATAATCAACAGCTCCTCCTGCTGGCCAGGAAGATGCTAAAACAGCATAACCCCAACAACGTGAAGTGCTTAGAGACACTATAATCAACAGCTCCTCCTGCTGGCCAGGAAGATGCTAAAACAGCATAACCACAACAACTTGAAGTGCTAAGGGCATTATAATCAACAGCTCCTCCTGCTGGCCAGGAGGATGCTATAACAGCACAACCAGATCAACTTGAAGTGCTAAAGGACACTATAATCAACAACTCCTGCTGCTGGTTAGGAGGATGCTATAACAGCACAACCACAACAACTTGAAGTGCTAAGGGACGCTATAATCCAAAGCTCCTTCTGCTGGCCAGGAGGATGCTATAACATCACAACCACAACAACTTGAAGTGCTAAGAGACACTATAATCAACAGCTCCTCCTGCTGGCCATGAAGATGCTAAAACAGCATAACCACAACAACTTGAAGTGCTAAGGGGCATTATAATCAACAGCTCCTCCTGCTGGCCAGGAGCATATTATAACAGCACAACCACAACAAATTGAAGTCCTAAAGGACACTATAATCAACAGCTCCAACAACTTGAAGTGCTAAGGGACGCTATAATCAACAGCTCTTCCTGCTGGCCAGGAGGATGCTAAAACAGCACAACCAAAACAACTTGAAGTGCTAAGAGACACTATAATAAACAGCTCCTCCTGCTGGCCGGGAGGATGCTATAACAGCATAACCACAACAACTTGAAGTGCTAAGGGACATTATAATCAACAGCTCCTCCTGCTGGCCGGCAGGATGCTATAACAGCACAACCACAACAACTTGAAGTGTTAAGGGGCACTATAATCAACAGCTCCTCCTGCTGGTTAGGAGGATGCTAAAACAGCACAACCACAACAACTTGAAGTGTTAAGGGGCACTATAATCAACAGCTCCTCCTGCTGGTTAGGAGGATGCTAAAACAGCACAACCACAATAACTTGAATTAACCAGAGTTTATGTTAAGTACTAATATAGAACATGTTTTGTATTTTTATTGACTGTGTAGGCCGGTTGAAATTTACTGATTTGTTTTTTATAATATGTTACCAGCTGATAATGACTCACCATGAAAAAACAAAGTCATATTGTTCTATGCTCTGCAATGTAAGACCTTGAAAGAACTAATAGAATTATGTTTACTGGATAATTGCATTTTGCTTATTAAAAGAGAAAATTAAATTTGTTTTCACTTTAATTATGGCAAGTTAATTACGGTAAAGAAATGAAACAGGTCAGGTGTTAACTATATCAGCTTAAAATCAGGAACAGACCATCTGCTCGTAGAACTTGTCAACAGGAATAGCGTTCTATTACTTTATAAAACAAAGAAACTTGCTTTCTGTCTATAAATTAACAAGAACTTTGTGAAGGAAAGAGGAAGCACAGCTATGGTAGCTCAGGGGAATTGGTGAGGAAAGAACTGCTGCTGCTATCTACAGCTTTATACATTACTGCTGCTGTTCTCTGTTCACAACTGCGTAAGGCCAAATAAATGGTTTGTTTGTACTGCTTGTTATTTGTGACTAGCTGATGGCAAGGATATTCTTTGACAAGGTGGCCACTGGCTGAGCAAATATTAAAAGCAAGAAGAGGGAGAGTTCCCTGTAATTAATTTTCCATGAGAAGAAGACAACTGGCATCGGGAGCATGAACTGGCATCGGGAGCATGAAAAACTTGTGTTCAGATTATGTGCAGCCTGAATCGTAGGAGCCCCTTACTGTTCCCAAAGAGCCAGTGCCACCATCTGTCATAGACAGAGTTATTGAAACATAGCATTGGTATGTAGCTGCATTGAGAGGGACTGGCCTGCCTTGATTTTTATATTGAGCAGGGCAGAAGTAATATATGTGTTAGAAGTCACACAAGCATAAGGGGTTTGATCTATCAGCACTTGATGATTATATTAGGATTATAGAAAAATGTAGAAAGAAAAAATGGATATAACAGAGCACTCAAGTAGAACTATTAGGGATAATTCTCTATAGGAGTGGATGTGCAGGACTAGGGTATATCAAATAAAACATAACTTTTAATAATTAAAAAGTAAAAATAGGTATAATAATTGTGACAAACATTCACACAATGAAGTGTATATACAACCAGTTAAAATGAATGATGAATGCTGAAGTGCCAAATATTGGCCATACAAAGTATGTAAAGTGGGTAGATCTAATAAGAAAGCACCCTGGAGTGCTAGCAAATTGCACTAATACTGATCTGTAAAAGAAGATTGACTTCCGCAAAATGATCTAATATGTGCAATGCTTGAGCGATGTTAGCATTTGTCAGAGTCACTCACTATGTATCATAGCACAAAATTAAGTTAAACAATCATACCCATCAATGTACTGGTCTGTGAAATGAGCCAATATAAAGACTCAGGAGTCAGACAAGGATATTATAAAGGTGACTTGTGTGTTAACATCCATATGCAGCTATTTGAAGGTTGTACCCACAAATGAGGTGTGTGAGGTGGGAATTTTTACTTTTTAATTATTAAAAGTTATGTTTTATTTGATATACCCTAGTCCTGCACATCCCTAATAGTTCTACTTGAGTGCTCTGTTATATCCATTTTTTCTTTCTACATTTTTCTATGTTCATACAGGATATTGAGCACCCCCCACCCCCATTATTGTGGTAAAGGATTTAATTGTGTTGGGGTATTAATATGTACAAGAAAATACAATAGTATTTCTCTCCTTCAATTTCTAAACTGTTTATATTAGGATTATAAATAACATGATATAATTATCTTTACACTTAATTAAATTACAAGATTATGGGACTTCTAAATGAAGGTTATCTTTGACTATTTGTAAAGTATGGGTGATAAAGAATGAGAGCTGCTTAAATCCTATTGGCTGATTTGAACAGCCAATAGAATTATAGCAGCTCTAATGCCTATTGACTGATTCAAAATTTTCAGCTAATAGGAATGCAAGGGACGCCATCTTGGATTGCGTATCTTGCATTGAAGATTCAGTGTATGGCGGCAACCGTATGAAGAGGATGCTCTTCAGGATGTACCCGCTCTGCGCAATCGGGATGAAGATTGAAGAGGCCTCCTGGATGAAGACTTCTTTCCGCCTGGATGAAGATTGTTCAAGCGGGACTTCAAAAACTGTAAGTGGATCTTCGGGGGTTAGTGATAGTTTTTTTTTAAGGGTTTTTTTGGGTGGGTTTTTATTTTAGATTAGGGTTTGGGCTGAAAAAGAGCTAAATGCACTATTAAGGGCAATTCCGATCCAAATGCCCTTTTAAGGGCAATGGGTAGCTTAGGTTTTTTAGATAGCTTTTTTTTATGTTGTGGGTTTGGGGGGGTTGGGGTTTGTAATGTTAGTGGATGTTTGTAAAATAAATTTCATAAGCAGGGCTGATTTCTTTAGGGCAATGCCCTACAAAAGGCCATTTTAAGGGCCCCCAAAAGGCCCTTTTACAGGCCCTTGGTAGTTTATTCTAGATTAGGTTTTTTTCTTTTTTAAAATAGGAATATTTTTTATTTTTTTTTGATAATTTCATTGTTTGTTTTTTTTAATGGTAGGTTGTGTTATTTTTTTTATAATTTTAGGTTTTAGTGTAAGGTAGCTTAGGTTTTATTTCACAGGTAATTTTGTATTTATTTTAACTAGGTAGTTAGTAAATAGTTAATAACTATTTACTAACTATTCTACCAAGTTGAAATAAATACAAACTAACCTGTGAAATAAAAATAAAACATAAGCTAGCTACAATATAACTATTAGTTATTTTGTAGCTAGCTAAGGTTTTATGTCACAGGTAAGTATGTATTTATGTGTGTTTTAAATAGGTATTATTTAATTAATAATTGTAAGTTTAATTTAGATCTATTTTAATTATGTTAAAGTTAGTTGGTGTTAGGGTTAGGGTTACGTTAGGTTAGGTTTAAAGGTAGGTGTAGGTATAGTTTGATTTAGGCAGTTGCGATGTGGGAGGGAAGGGTGGTTTAGCGGTTAATAGGTTTATTTAGTGGTAGTGATGTGGGAGGCCAGAGGTTTAGGGGATAATAACTTTATTTAGTTGCGGCAATGTCGGGGAATGACGGAATAGGGGTTAATAACTTTAATATAGTTATGGCGATGTTGGGGTGTGGCGGAATAGGGGTTAATAACTTTAGTATAGTGGCGGCGATATCGGGAGCGGAAAATTAGGGGTTAATACCTTTATTTAAGTGGCAGTGATATCGGGAGTGGCAGATTAGGGGTTGATAACTGTAGGCAGGCGTTGGCGATGTTGGGGGCAGCAGATTAGGGGTGTTTAGATGTGGGGTTTAAGTTAGGGTATTAGGTTTAAACGTAACTTTTTTTTCCCCAATAGACATCAATGGGGCTGCATTACGGAGCTTTTGCTACCCTTACATAAAAACTATAGCTTCTCAATATCACCCCTTCCCCCCTAATACTGAACATTTGTGTGCACTCATATGTTTCATATTAGATGTTATTATACAAAGCTTACAGAATCAGTAAATTAGATATCATACAAAACTAACAAACTTGGGATTCAATATGTATGACTACAAAATGTTTTTTTACTTATATTACGTTTATCCGGTTTTATTTTTCTTGAATATACTGTATACAAAGATATAATGCCTATGTATAATTTGTATTCACGCATATGTTATGTACACCTATTTTGAATCTCAATAAAAATATTTAAAAAAAAAAATGAAAAAAAAAAGAAGAATAGTGAAGTCACCAAATGTTTGGGGATACAAATTTTCCTGATATTCGAAATGAAAATTTTGTTCAAAACTACATTTTTTGGGCTGCACATGTCTACTCCACACCCACAGTTCATGCCCTGAGATGCCAGAAAGGAAGGCGAAAGTAGACCAAAGAATGATGTATTCAACAGCTTACAAATCAGTTTATTATCACCCGGTCACAACACTGACGTTATCCCAGTCAATGAAAGACCCTAACTCAGCACAGTCCATTCTTCCCAATCCAGTGACATGGGTTTGGCTTGATTCTTAGCTCAACAGGACCTTCTGACAGCAGGTTTGACAAAGTTTGATGATAAGCCAGAGCATTACTTATTATGGAAATCTATCTTTCACAATGGTAATCTATCGTATTTGTTTCCTGAGTGGGTCATGTCCTGGTTATTTCTCAGTGTGCTAGTGTGTGTTTTACTTTTCACGCTAGCAGTTGGGTTAAACCCTGGACTGATTCCTAAACGGCTGACATTACAAACGGGCCATAAATGGATCCCAGTGAATTATCCATGGCCGTGGCTCACCAGGGACAACTACTGGGATCTCATGCTACCCACTTGCAATCCCTGGATTCTAAGCTGGATCAAATAACTGCTTTATTACAAAGTTTGGTTCCTCCCGCACCTCCCAATCCTAATCCTAATGAGGCATTACCTCCTTTGATCCCAAACAACCAGTGTCAAGTACAACTGAGTCCCAGGATACCTCTTCCGGATAAGTATGATGGGAATCCTGAAGACTGTAGGGGTTTTCTGAATCAGTGCCGTCTCCATTTCCGAAATAGCCCTACTCTCTTTGCTACTCCCTCTTCGAGAATTACATTCATTTAATGAAAGGAAAAGCTTTGGCTTGGGTATCACCTTTGCTAGAAAAGAATGATCCTATACTTTTGGATGTTGATGCATTTCTCTCTGTATTTTCAAATGTATTTGATAAACATGGAAGATCTTCTGCTGCTGAGGCGACTCTCTTAGATTTACGACAAGGAAGTCAACCAGTTTCTCAATACGCTATTGAGTTCCGCACACTTGCCTCTGAAACTACTTGGAATCAGGGAGCACTTAGAGCCGCTTTTCGTAAAGGACTTTCTGAGCGTCTCAAGGATGAATTGGTGTATCGGGAACTTCCAGAATCCTTGGAAGCCTTAATAAATCTTTGTATCAGTCTCGACGCCAGATTTCGTGAACGCCAACAAGAAAGGGATAGAACACAGAGGTCATCAACTCGAACTCCTTTTCGTTTGGCTCCTTGTTTTTCTAATCCAGTCACTCCTGTCTCTCCTACTCCTGATCAGGCTGAACCTATGGAAGTGGGAAGCATAAAATTAACAGAGACTGAACGCTTGAGAAGACATTCTCTTGGCCTGTGTTTGTACTGTGGCCTTAAAGGGCATTTATTAAGGGATTGTCCTACCAGGCCAGTAAAAGCCAGGGCTTAACTTTTGTCCAGGGAACTGAGTTAAGCCAAACAAGTAGTCATTCCCTATACAAGAAACTCTTTGTTCCAGTAACCCTTCAAGTTGGACATAGTAAGATACATACCCAAGCTCTTGTTGACTCTGGTGCGGGAGGAGTGTTCATTGACTCCACATTTGTCTCTACTCACACTATACCCTTACTAAAGAAAAAGTATTCTATTTCTGTCTCTACGGTTAGTGGAGATCCTTTGGGTTCCGGATTCATTCAGTTTGCTTCCAAAACTTTTATTTCTTACTGTTGCAATACTTCATTCTGAGATGATTTTTTTTTACGTCATTTCTACTCCTCAATTTCCCATCATTTTGGGACTTCCCTGGCTCCAAGTACATAATCCTACTTTTTCTTGGACATTTGGCGAACTCACCTCCTGGGGCTCAACATGCCAGACTAAATGTCTTCAAAAGATCACTAAGTTACCACTCACTATCGCTCTCACAATCGAAACTCCGGACTCTCTACCCATGCCTTATCATGATTTTGTGGATGTTTTCTCCAAGAAGGAAGCTGAACATCTTCCTCCTCACCGTCCTTTTGATTGCCCCATTGATCTTCTTCCTGGGGCTACTTACCCTCGAGGCAAGACATATCCACTTTCTAGACCTGAAAACGTGGCTTTTGAAGACTATATTAAAGACAATCTGGCTAGAGGATTTATTCGACCCTCCTCTTCTCCTGTAGGGGGTGGTTTCTTTTTTGTAGGAAAGAAGGATGGCGGACTGCGACCCTGTATTGATTACAGAGGACTAAATCAAATTACCATTAAGAACAGTTATCCTCTACCCCTTATTCCTGAACTGTTTACTTATCTTCAAGGATCCACCATATTTACCAAACTTGATCTACGTGGTGCATACAATCTTATCCGTATACGCAAGGGAGATGAATGGAAGACTGCTTTTAACACTCGATTTGGGCATTACGAGTATCTGGTCATGCCTTTTGGGCTGTGATATGTGTGAATAAATTTGTCTCACAAACTTTAGAGAAAAATAAAATAAAGGGAATGTAGCTCTTTTCTTGTAAACAGCAAATATATATATAACTTAATATACTCGCATGCACAAGGTGAGCATTTACTTTAGTAATTGAAATGAAAGTATGGACTATACCTCTATGAATGTTAATAATAATTCTTATGTGAGAAGCTTATATAGCTTCTACAATGATTCGTTTATGATCAAAGAAAAAATGAGAAAAAATTCCTTTAAATTCAGGATATGAAATAAGTTGATAAAGTTCAAATCTTAGTAAAGTAATGTTCAAATAACTTTCCTTTAGTTTCACGCACTCACACAAACACTCTAAAATATATATACAATGATCCAACACACACGCAATATTGAGCAGCAAGGAGGAGGTTAATTCAGTGAAAATACAGCTCAGGTAAGTAATGACACTTAGCGTTATATTTGTAAACCTTAAACTTTGTATACAATACGATACCAATACCAGCGTGGTGATAAGACCAGATTTCCCCAGAAACGATGGTGAAGCGTGGAGAGCGGTATTAGCAGCAGAGTATATACTAAACCGGAGAAATTTAGAAAGCGGCGTCCGGTAGCAGCATGTGTGAGTGCGGCTTCAGCTGTGAGTGATAGAGTTCCGGAAGCGTAGGAATATGATTAGAAGTAACGGTCCCAAAAAAGGAATCAGGAAAGAAGTGCAGCAAACTTTGAGTACAAACAGCCTTCAAAAATTATTAAATACTTTAGACCTGAAAGGGAAAATAAATTGCTTGAAATGAGCAATAGCAAAGGATGAGAGAATCCACTTTAATTTTCAGGCACTGAGTAATGGAGAAGCACTTCCTTAAATAGGAGGAAGTGCTGATAGTCAGAAAGTCTTAAAGGGATATCACATCCCCCCCTTCTCAGGGAATCACCCCCGGGGATTCCAGACCAGGTTTAAGGGGGTAACGATGATGGAATGACTTCACCAGACGAGGGGCATGAACTTCCGAATGAAGATGCCAGGAATCATCCTCTGGACTATAACCCTTCCATCTGATAAGATATTCTAATCTTTGTCGTCGAATCCTAGAATCCAATATAGATTCAACTTCAAATTCCTCTGGAAGATCCACTGAGATAGGAGGTGGAAGATCAACTGTCGTACGTGTCATTGAATCAAAAGGTTTTAGTAATGAAATATGAAAAGTGGGATGAAACTTGTAGTCCTTGGGTAACGTGAGTTTGACCACATTGGGATTTATTACCTGCTCCACAGGGTAAGGTCCCAGAAATTGGTTAGCCAATTTCTTGCTAGGGACCTGAAGTTTGAGGTTTTTAGTAGAGAGTAATACTAGGTCACCTATTTTATATTCAGGTCCAATTGAATGTTTCCGATCATAGTATTTCTTTTGGTATTCCTTAGCTTCAGCTAGATGTTTTTTCAATACTCTTAATCGATCTTGAAGCTTGGAAGAAAAATCTAAAGCTGAAGGGGAATTTACTGTTTTGTGGGACAAGGTTATAGTATTAGGATGGTACCCATAAGTTGCGAAGAAGGGGGATGTTTTGGTTGAGGAACAGAATGAATTATTATGAGTAAATTCAGCCATAGGAAGGTAAATTAGCCAGTCATCTTGTAAATGTGAAATATAAGAACGTAAAAAGTGTTCAATAGACTGGTTGAGTCTTTCTGTCAAGCCATTTGTCTGAGGATGGAAAGCAGTAGTGTAGCGATGATCAATTTTTAGTAATTTACACAAAGATCTCCAGAACGAAGAGGTGAATTGGGTACCCCTGTCAGTAATAATATTAGAGGGTAAACCATGTAGTCTTACAACCTGATCAAGAAATACTTTAGCTGTAGTCATGGCAGTTGGTAATCCCTTAAGTGGAATAAAATGAGCCAGTCTTGTTAAATGGTCGACTACTACCATGATAGTGTTATATTGTTGTGATGCAGGTAACTCAACTATAAAATCCATGGCAATAGTACTCCATGGTTTATCTGGAATGGGCAGAGGTCTAAGTAACCCTATGGGTTTTTTATGTTCAATTTTATTTCTAGCACAATTCTCACACCTAGAGACATAATCATAAATGTATTTATTCATTCCTGGCCACCAAAACTTACGACGGGTAAGTTCAATGGTTTTCTGTATCCCTGGGTGACCAGATATGGTGTCATCATGGGTATGTGTGAGAATGGAAGATCTTATTTTCTCAGGTATGTATAACTTTTCTTCATGATAAAAAAGACCTGTAGTAGGATCTTTGGAACAATTTTGTAATGGTATTGAATCATGTTTTAGAGCGTTGTAAATCTCTTCTTCTAAAGGTGTTAAAGTACCTATTATCTTTTCTGGTGGAATAGTGAAGTTAGGTTGTTCATGTGGAAGTAACTCATAAATACGTGAAAGTGCATCTGCCTTTGTGTTTTGACTCCCAGGTTTATAAGTTATTAGGAAGTTAAAGCGATCTAGAAAGAGTGACCATCTTGCTTGCCTTGCTGTTAAAGTCTTATTCTTTTTTAAGTATTCTAAATTTTTATGATCAGTATATATAAGGAATGGAATTACTGATCCTTCTAGTAGGTGTCTCCATTGTTCTAGAGAACACTTAATAGCAAGGAGTTCTTTGTCTCCAACACTATAGTTAGCTTCAGCACAAGTCAACGTTCTTGAATAGAACGCAATGGGATGAACTTCACCTGTCTCCTTATTTTGTTGGGAAAGAACAGCCCCTATGCCTGTATTAGATGCATCAACTTCCAACAGGAACTGTTGATCAAATTTAGGCAGTGTTAGTATTGGAGCTGTTGTGAACATTTCCTTAAGACTATCAAAAGTCTTCTGGGCTTGTTCAGACCACTTAAATCGCTGTTTTATGCTAGTTAATTGTGTTAATGGTTTTATCACTGAGGAGAAGTTTTTTATAAATTTACGGTAATAATTTGCGAAACCAATAAATCTCTGTAATGCTTTTACTGTAGTGGGTTTAGGCCAGTCTTTAATAGCGGATACTTTTTCAGGATCCATTTCTCTTTTGTTTGGGGTAATTATATAACCCAAAAATTTTATTTTTAAGACATGAAAAACACATTTTTCTAGCTTAGCATATAACTTATGCTCCTTGAGTCGAGTAAGAACCCACCTAACATGTTTTTCATGTTCTATGGGAGATTTCGAATAAATCAGAATATCATCTAGATATATGATGACACAGATATCCATTAGATCATGAAAAATCTCGTTGATAAAATGTTGGAAGGTTGCGGGAGCATTGCTCAAACCAAAGGGCATTACGTTATACTGGAAAAGACCATAGCGGGTTCTGAACGCAGTTTTCCATTCGTGCCCTTCCTTTATGCGAATAAGATTATAAGCGCCCTTTAGATCTAATTTCGAGTAGATCGTGGCCTCATTTAATCTTTCGAGTAACTCTGGTATGAGAGGTAAAGGATACCTATTTTTAATTGTTATTTCATTCAATGCCCTGTAGTCTATAATGGGTCTTATTGTCCCATCTTTGTTGCGTACTAAAAATAATCCTGCAGCAGCAGGGGATGTTGAGTGTGAGATGAACCCTTTTCGCAAGTTTTCATCTAAATATGATCTTAGATATACCAATTCTTCTTGCGAAAGAGGGTAAATCTTACCATGTGGTATCTGAGATCCCGGTATTAAATCAATGGGACAGTCAAATTCCCTATGTGGTGGGAGGTTTTCTGCCTCCTTGAGGTCAAATACCTCTGCCAGGTCCTGATAAATTTGTGGTAGCTCATGTTCTATAGTAGAGATTACCTGATAGGGAAAACAAGTCTTTATACAATAATCAGAGTCAAATTTTATTTGTTGTGATGACCAGTCAATATGAGGATTATGTATTTGTAACCAGTTGAAACCTAAGATAATAATATGCATGTAGATAGGTATGAGGTCAAAAGTAATATATTCAGAATGTCCTTGGTCAGTTGTTATGAGTAAAGGGATTGTCTGATGAGTAATGGGGCCCTGTTGTATAATAGAACCATCAATAAGTTTAACAGAAACAGGATGTGTCTTGACAACAGTTGGAATTTTATTGAGCTTAACATATGCTATGTCTATATAATTTCCTGACGCCCCAGAATCAATCAAAGCGTTAGAGCGCACGTTTTTCTGATCCCACTGTAAAGAAAAAGTGAGAGTGAGATGGGGGTTTTGAGAAATGTGAAAAATATTGTTTTTGAAACTACCCTTACCCTTTTTCTGTCTCAATAAAGATGGACAATTTGTGACGGAGTGGTCTTTTTGTCCACAATAAAGACAGAGATTTTCTAATCTACGTCTAATTTTTTCCTCTGGGGTTAGAGGACCCCTTAT
The DNA here is from genome assembly GCF_027579735.1 of Bombina bombina. NCBI lineage: Eukaryota > Metazoa > Chordata > Amphibia > Anura > Bombinatoridae > Bombina > Bombina bombina. Next base: position 1,156,138,793 of record NC_069504.1, read on the forward strand.
AGTTCCAATTTCCATAGGAACCTGGTTTGAAACAGCTTTTTCCATGGTTGTAAAACAGGGATATGAACGTCTGGGTACCACTTCATAGGAAGCTTTTTCAGCCTTTCTTTCACGTAACCTTCGGTCCAAGGTGGTGCTTAATTTCATCAACCCATTCAGTGTGTCAGGCATCTCTAGACGTGACAATTCATCTTTAAGGGATTCAGAGAGACCCAATCTGAATTGATTCTTTAAACTGATCTCGTTCCATTGAGAGTCATCTATCCACATTTGAAATTCAGTAATATATTCTTCAATGTTTCTTTTCCCTTGTTTCATAGATCTTAATTTGTTTTCAGCTGTTATTTGAGTGTGGGAATCCTCATACAAGGCAGTCATAGCTAAAAAAAATTCTTCAAGCGAATCCAATATTGAATGTTCACTTTCAAAAAATCTATTGGCCCAGGAGCGTGGCTCCCCCTGTAGGAAGGAAATAGTGGTACAGACCTTTATCCTTTCACTATGATATGTTTTAGGTCTAAGTGAGAAAAGAAGTTTACATGCACTTTTAAAATCCCTGAATTCGCTGCGTTTGCCAGAAAATGGTTGTGGGTATTGTATGTGAGGTTCAGCAATTCCTGCTTCTTTCCCTGACATACAATCTTTTATTATAGTTTTGAGAGCTTTATTTTCAGTTTGTACCTCTGTTAATGCTCTAGCAAGATATTCTAATTTCTGATGAATATTAGAAAATTCATTTTTAATTTCATTAGGATCCATATTCCAAAAAATAAAAAAAAACTTTCTTTTTAAGGCCTGAAAATTCTGTGATATGTGTGAATAAATTTGTCTCACAAACTTTAGAGAAAAATAAAATAAAGGGAATGTAGCTCTTTTCTTGTAAACAGCAAATATATATAACTTAATATACTCGCATGCACAAGGTGAGCATTTACTTTAGTAATTGAAATGAAAGTATGGACTATACCTCTATGAATGTTAATAATAATTCTTATGTGAGAAGCTTATATAGCTTCTACAATGATTCGTTTATGATCAAAGAAAAAATGAGAAAAAATTCCTTTAAATTCAGGATATGAAATAAGTTGATAAAGTTCAAATCTTAGTAAAGTAATGTTCAAATAACTTTCCTTTAGTTTCACGCACTCACACAAACACTCTAAAATATATATACAATGATCCAACACACACGCAATATTGAGCAGCAAGGAGGAGGTTAATTCAGTGAAAATACAGCTCAGGTAAGTAATGACACTTAGCGTTATATTTGTAAACCTTAAACTTTGTATACAATACGATACCAATACCAGCGTGGTGATAAGACCAGATTTCCCCAGAAATGATGGTGAAGCGTGGAGAGCGGTATTAGCAGCAGAGTATATACTAAACCGGAGAAATTTAGAAAGCGGCGTCCGGTAGCAGCATGTGTGAGTGCGGCTTCAGCTGTGAGTGATAGAGTTCCGGAAGCGTAGGAATATGATTAGAAGTAACGGTCCCAAAAAAGGAATCAGGAAAGAAGTGCAGCAAACTTTGAGTACAAACAGCCTTCAAAAATTATTAAATACTTTAGACCTGAAAGGGAAAATAAATTGCTTGAAATGAGCAATAGCAAAGGATGAGAGAATCCACTTTAATTTTCAGGCACTGAGTAATGGAGAAGCACTTCCTTAAATAGGAGGAAGTGCTGATAGTCAGAAAGTCTTAAAGGGATATCACATGGGCTATGTAATGCTCCTGCGGTTTTTCAACATTTTGTGAATGAGATTTTTCGTGATTTTTTTAATATCTTTGTCATCATATACCTTGACGATATCCTGATTTTTTCTCAAAACCACCAAGATCATGTGCACCACGTCAGGAGCGTACTTCAATGTTTAAGAGATTACCATCTGTTTGCTAAGCTGGAGAAATGTTCATTCTATCAAAAATCCATACCCTTTCTGGGTTATGTAATATCTGCATCTGGATTTGAAATGGATCCTACTAAACTTTCTGCCATTTTGGATTGGCCTAGACCTGATTCTCTGAAGGCTCTGCAACATTTTCTGGGCTTCGCCAACTATTACAGGAAGTTCATCAAAGATTTTGCTACTATTACTTCTCCTCTTACTTCTCTCACTAGAAAGGGGCAAAATTGTAAAGAATGGCCTCCTGAGACTATTGAAGCTTTTGAGTCTCTCAAAGAAGCTTTTTCTTCTGCACCTATTCTCCGTCACCCGAATCCAGATTTTCAGTTCATCCTGGAAGTTGATGCTTCCTCTGTTGCTGCTGGAGCTGTTCTTTCCCAACGAATTCCTGATACTGGAAAAATTCATCCTGTTGGATTCTTCTCTAAAAAGTTCACTCCTTCTGAATTTAACTATGACGTAGGCAATAAAGAGTTTCTTGCCATTAAAATGGCCCTGGACGAATGGAGGCATTGGCTGGAGGGTACCTCTTTGCCGTTTACCATACTCACAGATCATAAAAACCTTCTTTATCTCCAAACGGCCAAACAATTGAATTCCAGGCAAGCACGTTGGTCTTTATTCTTCTCCCGGTTTCACTACAATTTGTCCTATATACCCGGTTCTAAAAACATTAAAGCAGACGCCCTTTCCAGACAATTTCATGATACCCCATTTCCTGAGTCTGGTACCATTCTCCAACCTCATGAAGTCATAGCCCAGTTATCAACTTCCTGGTTACAAGATTTACAGTCTGCTCAAAAGAATCTTCCTTTGTCCTGTAAACCTCCTGATGGTCTACTCTTTGTTCCTGAATGCCTTTGTTCCAAGATCCTATTTTGGGCTCATGATAGTCCCCTCTCTGGACATCCTGGCATTAGTAACACCGCTTGAAATCTCAAACAACATGTCTGGTGGCCCACTCTCTCTCAAGATGTTAAAGATTATGTCTCAGTATGCACACAATGTGCCACAAACAAGTCTCCTCGTCAACTTCCTTCTGGTTTGCTTCAACCGTTGCCCATACCTCATCAGCCTTGGACTCATGTATCCATGGACTTTATTACCGACCTTCCTTTTTCAGCTGGAAACAACACTATTTGGGTGGTGGTCGACAGGTTCACTAAGACTGCTCATTTTGTTCCCTTACCCGGCTTACCGTCTGCCAAAAGACTTTCTGAACTTTTTATTTTGCATATTGTGAGAATACATGGATTTCCTCTGGATATCGTTTCAGATAGAGGGGTACAGTTTGTTTCCCGATTCTGGAGATCACTTTGTAAACACTTTGGAACAACAATTTCTCTGTCTACTTCACATCATCCACAATCTAACGGCCAGACTGAAAGGGTAAACCAGTGTCTTGAAACATATCTTAGACATTATGTGGATCATTTTCACTCTAACTGGACCTCTTATCTCCCATTAGCTGAATTGGCTCATAACGCCCGGTATAATTCCTCCCTTCAAACCTCTCCTTTTCATGCGGCCTACGGATATCAACCCAGAACATTTCCTTTGCATACTTCTTCCACAGAAAATCCTGCTTATGATCTATTTGCCCGAAGTTTAACTCGTCATTGGCGGAGAATACATCATATTCTTTATGTGGCTTCCAAACGTTACAAGTTCTATTCAGATCTTCGACGGAAGAAGGCTCCCAAGTACCGTCCTGGTGACAAAGTTTGGATTTCTTCTCATTATCTTCGCCTAAAACAACCTTCTACCAAACTGGGACCACGATATGTGGGTCATTTCCGAATCCTGGGTCAAGTGTGTTCCACTGCTTACCGGGTGGCTTTACCCAAGACTCTCAAAGTCCATCCTGTATTCCACGTGTCTCTTCTGAAACCTATGTTTGTCTAACAGGTATTCTAAACCTATTTCCAAGCCTCCACCTCTTTTTGTTCATGGACACCCTGAGTTTGAGGTCAGCCACATTCTAGATTCCAAACTCCGTGGCAAGAAATTGTATTATCTCATTCATTGGAAAGGTTATCCAGTCACGGAACGATCCTGGGAGCCGGCTCATCAAGTGAATGCTCCTACCTTGATAAAGGCCTTCCACAAGTCTCACCCTGCTAGGCCTGGTCCTGTCCCCCGGAGGGGTCCTTGAGGAGGGGGGTGCTGTCATGATCCTCCCGTTCATCGCCGTGTGGCCGCGGCTCCCGGATCTTCTCAGTGTGAATGACGTCACGTTGCTTATCAATGTGACGCATCCTCTGACACTCCCTCTGATGACGTCGCCGCTCCTGCCTTTAAACCACGGCGGGAGATCTTACTCGGGGCCCGTTTGTTGGATTTCTCTGGCGTTGCGAGTACTATTTCTGAACCTGTCTGACTTTGCTTCTGATTCTGGATACCGACTACTGCCTGCCTGACCTAGCTTATGCCTTATCCCTACTACTGATGCCTGGATACCGACTACTGCCTGCCTGACCTAGCTTATGCCTTATCCCTACTACTGATGCCTGGATACCGACTACTGCCTGCCTGACCTAGCTTATGCCTTGTCCCTACTACTGATGCCTGGATACTGACTCTTGCCTGCCTGACCTTGCTTTTGCCTAGTCCCTTTATCTATCTCGGGATATATATTGCCTTTGCCTGTCAGCTTCAGTCTTGTCCTGCTACAGCCTTGCCTTAAGTAAGCATAATCTTTTGTTTGTTGCAAACCTACTTAAAGGGACATTTTCTTTTACAAGCTTCTAAAAAGAACTTTATCTTTGTTTGTTGCAAACCTGCTTAAAGGACATTTACTTTTACTAACTGCTATAAAGGATCTTTATCTTTTGTTTGTTGCAAGCCTGCTTAAAGGGACATTTACTTTTACTAACTGCTATAAAGGATCTTTATCTTTTGTTTGTTGCAAGCCTGCTTAAAGGGACATTTACTTTTACTAACTGCTATAAAGGATCTTTATTTTTTGTTTGTTGCAAGCCTGCTTAAATGGACATTTACTTTTACAAGCTACAAAAGAGAACTTTGCCTTTTTGTTTGTTGCAAACCTAATTAAAGGGACATTTACTTTTACAAGCTGCTTAAAGAGAACATTATCTTTTAAATATTGCAAAACCTGCTTAAAGGGACGTTTACTTCTACAAGTTGCTAAGTGAACTTTTATCATTTGTTTGATTCAAATCTTCTAAAAGGAAAGCTAACTCTTTTGTGGCTATTCTGCTTAAAGGAACTATTATTATTTTTTGTAATCTATCGTATTTGTTTCCTGAGTGGGTCACGTCCTGGTTATTTCTCAGTGTGCTAGCGTGTGTTTTACTTTTCACGCTAGCAGTTGGGTTAAACCCTGGACTGATTCCTAAACGGCTGACATTACAAACGGGCCATAAATGGATCCCACTGAATTATCCATGGCCGTGGCTCACCAGGGACAACTACTGGGATCTCATGCTACCCACTTGCAATCCCTGGATTCTAAGCTGGATCAAATAACTGCTTTATTACAAAGTTTGGTTCCTCCCGCACCTCCCAATCCTAATCCTAATGAGGCATTACCTCCTTTGATCCCAAACAACCAGTGTCAAGTACAACTGAGTCCCAGGATACCTCTTCCGGATAAGTATGATGGGAATCCTGAAGACTGTAGGGGTTTTCTGAATCAGTGCCGTCTCCATTTCCGAAATAGCCCTACTCTCTTTGCTACTCCCTCTTCGAGAATTACATTCCTTATTTCCTTAATGAAAGGAAAAGCTTTGGCTTGGGTATCACCTTTGCTAGAAAAGAATGATCCTATACTTTTGGATGTTGATGCATTTCTCTCTGTATTTTCAAATGTATTTGATAAACCTGGAAGATCTTCCGCTGCTGAGGCGACTCTCTTAGATTTACGACAAGGAAGTCAACCAGTTTCTCAATACGCTATTGAGTTCCGCACACTTGCCTCTGAAACTACTTGGAATCAGGGAGCACTTAGAGCCGCTTTTCGTAAAGGACTTTCTGAGCATCTCAAGGATGAATTGGTGTATCGGGAACTTCCAGAATCCTTGGAAGCCTTAATAAATCTTTGTATCAGTCTCGACGCCAGATTTCGTGAACGCCAACAAGAAAGGGATAGAACACAGAGGTCATCAACTCGAACTCCTTTTCGTTTGGCTCCTCGTTTTTCTAATCCAGTCACTCCTGTCTCTCCTACTCCTGATCAGGCTGAACCTATGGAAGTGGGAAGCATAAAATTAACAGAGACTGAACGCTTGAGAAGACGTTCTCTTGGCCTGTGTTTGTACTGTGGCCTTAAAGGGCATTTATTAAGGGATTGTCCTACCAGGCCAGTAAAAGCCAGGGCTTAACTTTTGTCCAGGGAACTGAGTTAAGCCAAACAAGTAGTCATTCCCTATACAAGAAACTCTTTGTTCCAGTAACCCTTCAAGTTGGACATAGTAAGATACATACCCAAGCTCTTGTTGACTCTGGTGCGGGAGGAGTGTTCATTGACTCCACATTTGTCTCTACTCACACTATACCCTTACTAAAGAAAAAGTATTCTATTTCTGTCTCTACGGTTAGTGGAGATCCTTTGGGTTCCGGATTCATTCAGTTTGCTACTAAACCTTTACTTCTTACTGTTGCAATACTTCATTCTGAGATGATTTTTTTTTACGTCATTTCTACTCCTCAATTTCCCATCATTTTGGGACTTCCCTGGCTCCAAGTACATAATCCTACTTTTTCTTGGACATTTGGCGAACTCACCTCCTGGGGCTCAACATGCCAGACTAAATGTCTTCAAAAGATCACTAAGTTACCACTCACTATCGCTCTCACAATCGAAACTCCGGACTCTCTACCCATGCCTTATCATGATTTTGTGGATGTTTTCTCCAAGAAGGAAGCTGAACGTCTTCCTCCTCACTGTCCTTTTGATTGCCCCATTGATCTTCTTCCTGGGGCTACTTACCCTCGAGGCAAGACATATCCACTTTCTAGACCTGAAAACGTGGCTTTTGAAGACTATATTAAAGACAATCTGGCTAGAGGATTTATTCGACCCTCCTCTTCTCCTGTAGGGGCTGGTTTCTTTTTTGTAGGAAAGAAGGATGGCGGACTGCGACCCTGTATTGATTACAGAGGACTAAATCAAATTACCATTAAGAACAGTTATCCTCTACCCCTTATTCCTGAACTGTTTACTTATCTTCAAGGATCCACCATATTTACCAAACTTGATCTACGTGGTGCATACAATCTTATCCGTATACGCAAGGGAGATGAATGGAAGACTGCTTTTAACACTCGATTTGGGCATTACGAGTATCTGGTCATGCCTTTTGGGCTATGTAATGCTCCTGCGGTTTTTCAACATTTTGTGAATGAGATTTTTCGTGATTTTTTTAATATCTTTGTCATCATATACCTTGACGATATCCTGATTTTTTCTCAAAACCACCAAGATCATGTGCACCACGTCAGGAGCGTACTTCAATGTTTAAGAGATTACCATCTGTTTGCTAAGCTGGAGAAATGTTCATTCTATCAAAAATCCATACCCTTTCTGGGTTATGTAATATCTGCATCTGGATTTGAAATGGATCCTACTAAACTTTCTGCCATTTTGGATTGGCCTAGACCTGATTCTCTGAAGGCTCTGCAACGTTTTCTGGGCTTCGCCAACTATTACAGGAAGTTCATCAAAGATTTTGCTACTATTACTTCTCCTCTTACTTCTCTCACTAGAAAGGGGCAAAATTGTAAAGAATGGCCTCCTGAGACTATTGAAGCTTTTGAGTCTCTCAAAGAAGCTTTTTCTTCTGCACCTATTCTCCGTCACCCGAATCCAGATTTTCAGTTCATCCTGGAAGTTGATGCTTCCTCTGTTGCTGCTGGAGCTGTTCTTTCCCAACGAATTCCTGATACTGGAAAAATTCATCCTGTTGGATTCTTCTCTAAAAAGTTCACTCCTTCTGAATTTAACTATGACGTAGGCAATAAAGAGTTTCTTGCCATTAAAATGGCCCTGGACGAATGGAGGCATTGGCTGGAGGGTACCTCTTTGCCGTTTACCATACTCACAGATCATAAAAACCTTCTTTATCTCCAAACGGCCAAACAATTGAATTCCAGGCAAGCACGTTGGTCTTTATTCTTCTCCCGGTTTCACTACAATTTGTCCTATATACCCGGTTCTAAAAACATTAAAGCAGACGCCCTTTCCAGACAATTTCATGATACCCCATTTCCTGAGTCTGGTACCATTCTCCAACCTCATGAAGTCATAGCCCAGTTATCAACTTCCTGGTTACAAGATTTACAGTCTGCTCAAAAGAATCTTCCTTTGTCCTGTAAACCTCCTGATGGTCTACTCTTTGTTCCTGAACGCCTTCGTTCCAAGATCCTATTTTGGGCTCATGATAGTCCCCCTCTCTGGACATCCTGGCATTAGTAACACCGCTCGAAATCTCAAACAACATGTCTGGTGGCCCACTCTCTCTCAAGATGTTAAAGATTATGTCTCAGTATGCACACAATGTGCCACAAACAAGTCTCCTCGTCAACTTCCTTCTGGTTTGCTTCAACCGTTGCCCATACCTCATCAGCCTTGGACTCATGTATCCATGGACTTTATTACCGACCTTCCTTTTTCAGCTGGAAACAACACTATTTGGGTGGTGGTCGACAGGTTCACTAAGACTGCTCATTTTGTTCCCTTACCCGGCTTACCGTCTGCCAAAAGACTTTCTGAACTTTTTATTTTGCATATTGTGAGAATACATGGATTTCCTCTGGATATCGTTTCAGATAGAGGGGTACAGTTTGTTTCCCGATTCTGGAGATCACTTTGTAAACACTTTGGAACAACAATTTCTCTGTCTACTTCACATCATCCACAATCTAACGGCCAGACTGAAAGGGTAAACCAGTGTCTTGAAACATATCTTAGACATTATGTGGATCATTTTCACTCTAACTGGACCTCTTATCTCCCATTAGCTGAATTGGCTCATAACGCCCGGTATAATTCCTCCCTTCAAACCTCTCCTTTTCATGCGGCCTACGGATATCAACCCAGAACATTTCCTTTGCATACTTCTTCCACAGAAAATCCTGCTTATGATCTATTTGCCCGAAGTTTAACTCGTCATTGGCGGAGAATACATCATATTCTTTATGTGGCTTCCAAACGTTACAAGTTCTATTCAGATCTTCGACGGAAGAAGGCTCCCAAGTACCGTCCTGGTGACAAAGTTTGGATTTCTTCTCATTATCTTCGCCTAAAACAACCTTCTACCAAACTGGGACCACGATATGTGGGTCCTTTCCGAATCCTGGGTCAAGTGTGTTCCACTGCTTACCGGGTGGCTTTACCCAAGACTCTCAAAGTCCATCCTGTATTCCACGTGTCTCTTCTGAAACCTATGTTTGTCTAACAGGTATTCGAAACCTATTTCCAAGCCTCCACCTCTTTTTGTTCATGGACACCCTGAGTTTGAGGTCAGCCACATTCTAGATTCCAAACTCTGTGGCAAGAAATTGTATTATCTCATTCATTGGAAAGGTTATCCAGTCACGGAACGATCCTGGGAGCCGGCTCATCAAGTGAATGCTCCTACCTTGATAAAGGCCTTCCACAAGTCTCACCCTGCTAGGCCTGGTCCTGTCCCCCGGAGGGGTCCTTGAGGAGGGGGGTGCTGTCATGATCCTCCCGTTCATCGCCGTGTGGCCGCGGCTCCCGGATCTTCTCAGTGTGAATGACGTCACGTTGCTTATCAACGTGACGCATCCTCTGACACTCCCTCTGATGACGTCGCCGCTCCTGCCTTTAAACCATGGCGGGAGATCTTACTCGGGGCCCGTTTGTTGGATTTCTCTGGCGTTGCGAGTACTATTTCTGAACCTGTCTGACTTTGCTTCTGATTCTGGATACCGACTACTGCCTGCCTGACCTAGCTTATGCCTTATCCCTACTACTGATGCCTGGATACCGACTACTGCCTGCCTGACCTAGCTTATGCCTTGTCCCTACTACTGATGCCTGGATACCGACTACTGCCTGCCTGACCTAGCTTATGCCTTATCCCTACTACTGATGCCTGGATACCGACTACTGCCTGCCTGACCTAGCTTATGCCTTATCCCTACTACTGATGCCTGGATACTGACTCTTGCCTGCCTGACCTAGCTTATGCCTTGTCCCTACTACTGATGCCTGGATACTGACTCTTGCCTGCCTGACCTTGCTTTTGCCTAGTCCCTTTATCTATCTCGGGATATATATTGCCTTTGCCTGTCAGCTTCAGTCTTGTCCTGCTACAGCCTTGCCTTAAGTAAGCATAATCTTTTGTTTGTTGCAAACCTACTTAAAGGGACATTTTCTTTTACAAGCTTCTAAAAAGAACTTTATCTTTGTTTGTTGCAAACCTGCTTAAAGGACATTTACTTTTACTAACTGCTATAAAGGATCTTTATCTTTTGTTTGTTGCAAGCCTGCTTAAAGGGACATTTACTTTTACTAACTGCTATAAAGGATCTTTATCTTTTGTTTGTTGCAAGCCTGCTTAAAGGGACATTTACTTTTACTAACTGCTATAAAGGATCTTTATCTTTTGTTTGTTGCAAGCCTGCTTAAAGGGACATTTACTTTTACTAACTGCTATAAAGGATCTTTATCTTTTGTTTGTTGCAAGCCTGCTTAAAGGGACATTTACTTTTACAAGCTGCAAAAGAGAACTTTGTCTTTTTGTTTGTTGAAAACCTGTTTAAAGGGACATTTACTTTTACAAGCTACAAAAGAGAACTTTGCCTTTTTGTTTGTTGCAAACCTAATTAAAGGGACATTTACTTTTACAAGCTGCTTAAAGAGAACATTATCTTTTAAATATTGCAAAACCTGCTTAAAGGGACGTTTACTTCTACAAGTTGCTAAGTGAACTTTTATCATTTTTTTTATTCAAATCTTCTAAAAGGAAAGCTAACTCTTTTGTGGCTATTCTGCTTAAAGGAACTATTATTATTTTTTGTAATCTATCGTATTTGTTTCCTGAGTGGGTCACGTCCTGGTTATTTCTCAGTGTGCTAGCGTGTGTTTTACTTTTCACGCTAGCAGTTGGGTTAAACCCCGGACTGATTCCTAAACGGCTGACATCGTGCACACTCATATTATTTCCCTATTCAGTTTAAGGAAGTTTACTATGAATTCTCATGAGAGTTAAGTGAAATCTCATGAGAGCACCGTAATAGAGTTCATAACCTCAGCACTGCTGATGCTGATTGGCTGCAGTTCATTTCTTTATTTTTAATTTGTTTACCTGCAGCTGGGCAGCAGCTGAATTATAACTTTTTACACAGCAGTTACTTTGGTGAGCTGAGGAAATTGTGAGGTAAAACATCTTCTTTTTTTACATAGAGAAGCTCAGGTGATATTTTCCTGTCAGCTTTTTACAGTTATACTGCATCAGTTTCAAGTGATTTAGCATATGAGTATTATGTCCCTTTAATATCAAGTGATTTAGCATATGAGTAGTATGTCCCTTTAAGCCAAGCCAAGAACTGGACTTACTTGTTAAATGGAAAAGAAATGGCAAGGCAAAGGTATTATTTAATAAAACAAAGGTATAGCATACATTTAAAATATTAAGACTGTACAAAAAATCTTAACAATAAAAGACATGGATCCATGTACAGACCAACTTATTGGAATGGCACTAATATGTTACAAATATGATTGGAAATAGCACTAATATCAATAGTGACAATTACCAGTGACAGTTATCTGGGTAAGTGAAAATTAAAAATACAGATATGTTAAAAGTCCAATGTTAAAAGTCCAAAAATAAATAAATATGAAAGTTCATCAAATGGATAATAATGTGATGTGGATAAGTGAAAAATAAGTGAAAAGTAATTGAAAAATAACTGAGAAAAATTGTCAAACACGTGATTAACAAGAAAAAAGAAAAACAAAAAGGCAGTAAAAAACTCCAATAAACTGAAAAGATGTGATGGTGATAATCCAATAAAAACAAAATTTGTATCCAATAATACTAGTGAAAAAGGTAAATAAAGTCCTAGTACAGATCTTCAATTAATACCTTAGGTACATCAAATGAAAATCAATAATGTGGTATTGAAATCCGGAATAAAACCAAGGATCCTCACAAAATAAATCATGGAAACCTAAAAGTGAAAAAACAACAACATAGCGCAATTGTTGTTTTTTCGCTATGTTGTTGTTTTTTCACTTTTAGGTTTCCAGGATTTATTTTGTGAGGATCCTTGGTTTTATTCCGGATTTCAATACCACATTATTGATTTTCACTTACCCAGATAACTGTCACTGGTATTAGTGCTATTTCCAATCATATTTGTAACATATTAGTGCCATTCCAATAAGTTGGTCTGTACATGGATCCATGTCTTTTATTGTTAAGATTTTTTGTACATTCTTAATATTTTAAATGTATGTTATACCTTTGTTTTATTAAATAATACCTTTGCCTTGCCATCACTTGACGCTCCTAAAGCATCTTTTTACTGTTCTACCTCCTCTCTTAGGGTCTGCTAGGGACCTTATTCTGCTTTTAGGAGCCACAGGCTAGTTTTAATCTGCAGGCTCGCCTGAAACACGGGGCATCAAGCTCCATACGGAGCTTGATACATATGCCCCAGTATGTATACATATGTATTAATGTATTATTATGTGTTTATACGTATTTACAGACATATTTACACATAAAAAAACATTATTATTTATGTGTACATATTTTTTATGTCGGGTATGCGCATATTACAATATGCGATAATTTTTGTGTATATTACAGTATGCGATCATGTTTTCGAATATTAAAGTATGCGATCAGGTATGTGCATATTACAAAAAAACATGTTAAAGAAAATTGGAATATGAAATATTAATATTTTCATGTTGGGTTAGCACTATTGCAAATATATCATGATGTTTGCGTGAGAGAGTGGGTGTTAGGTGTTTTCAACTTTTTTTTTTTTTTGTGATTGCGATTTGGGTTACCGCTAGTGCAAAATATGTTTTTTTTGGAACTTGTAATATGAGCGCATCCTGACTAGCGCAAAATGCTTATCTCTTGCAGAGTTTTTGCGACCGGGAAAAATATATATGCTCCTCAACAAATCATAAAGCAAAGGATTGCTAAGCTGTTATAAAATGTTCAGAGTGTCATAGCAACAGGCACATCACAGCACTCCACAACAGCCCAATGATTGGACACCACTGACCCTCATATACAGTGGGGCAAAAAAAGTATTTAGTCAGCCCCCAATTGTGCAAGTTCTCCCACTTATGAAGATGAGAGAGGCCTGTAATTTTCATCATAGGTATACCTCAACTATGAGAGACAAAATGTGGAAACAAATCCAGACAATCACATTGTCTGATTTGGAAAGAATGTATTTGCATATTATGGTGGAAAATAAGTATTTGGTCAATATCAAAAGTTCATCTCAATACTTTGTTATATATCCTTTGTTGGCAATGACAGAGGTCAAACGTTTTCTGTAAGTCTTTACAAGGTTGTCACACACTGTTGCTCGTATGTTGGCCCATTCCTGCATGCAGATCTCCTCTAGAGCAGTGATGTTTTGGGGCTGCCCCTGGGAAACACTTACTTTAAACACCCTCCAAAGGTTTTCTATGGGTTTGAGAACTGGAGACTGGATAGGCCACTCCAGGACCTTGAAATGCTTCTTACGAAGCCACTCCTTCGTTGCCCGGGCGGTGTATTTGGGATCATTGTCATGCTGAAAGACCCAGCCATGTTTCATCTTCAATGCCCTTGCTGATGGAAGGAGGTTTGCACTCAAAATCTCACAATACATGGCCCCATTCATTCTTTCATGTACACAGATCAGTCATCCTGTTCCCTTTGCAGAGAAACAGCCCCAAAGCATGATGTTGCCACCCCATGCTTCACTGTAGGTATGGTGCTCTTTGGTTGCAACTCAGCATTCTCTCTCCTCCAAACACGACGAGTTGTGTTTCTACCAAATAGTTCTACTTTGGTTTCATCTGACCATATGACATTCTCCCAATCTGCTTCTGGATCATCCAAATGCTCTCTAGCATACTTCAGATGGGCCCGGACATGTACTGGCTTAAGCAGGGGGACACGTCTGGCACTGCAGGATCTGAGTCCCTGGCAGCATAGTGTGTTATTGATAGTAGCCTTTGTTACGTTGGTCCAAGCTCTCTGCAGGTCATTCACTAGGTCCCCCCATGTTGTTCTGGGATGTTAGCTCACCATTCTTGTGATCATTTTGACCCCACGGGGTGAGATCTTGCGTGGAGCCCCAGATCGAGGGAGATTATCATTGGTCTTGTATGTCTTCCATTTTCTAATTATTGCTCCCACAGTTGATTTATTTACACCAAGCTGCTTGCCTATTGCAGATTCAGTCTTTCCAGCCTGGTGCAGGTCTACAATTTTGTTTCTGGTGTCCTTCGACAGCTCTTTGGTCTTCACCATAGTTGAGTTTGGAGTGTAACTGTTTGAGGTTGTGGACAGGTGTCTTTTATACTGATAACAAGTTCATACAGGTGCCATTAATACAGGTAACGAGTGGAGGACAGAGGAGCCTCTTACAGAAGAAGATACAGGTCTGTGAGAGCCAGAAATCTTGCTTGTTTGTAGGTGACCAAATACTTCTTTTCCACCATAATATGCAAATAAATTCTTTCCAAATCAGACAATGTGATTGTCTGGATTTGTTTCCACATTTTGTCTCTCATAGTTGAGGTATGCCTATGATGAAAATGACAGGCCTCTCTCATCTTCTTAAGTGGGAGAACTTGCACAATTGGTGGCTGACTAAATACTTTTTTGCCCCACTGTACATTACAGCAGGGAGGGAGACCAGACCTCTTCGACTTCACTCACAACCACTACCTGTGCAGAAGTCTGTAGTAACAGCTTACCAGTGAGATCTTGCCCCAAAATATGTATTGTTAGCATGAAGATCTACCTTAAAGGAAAATAAAGACTTATGCAATTTTGGAAGAAGAAAGTAATAAATCTTTGGCTATATCAGCACTATTTGACATGTTTATCATAACCGAAAATGTATCAGCCTACACTCTCAATACATGTTTTGTTTTGTCAGAGGCCAATGGCCAGAGAGCTAGGGGCCTTGTGGTGCAATCTCTTGACAGAAAAACACAGCTTTCCCTCCCCACACTTCTTGAGTGCAATGAACAGTTGCAGTAAATAATCAACCACACCTCAAGTCCTTAAAGGTTCAGTAAATACCAAAAATGTTGTTGTTTAAAATGTAGATAATCCCTTTATTACCCATTCCCCAGTTTTGCATAACCAACACTGTTATAGAAATTCACTTTTTACCTCTGTGATTACCTTGTATCTAAGTCTCTGCAAACTGCCCCCTTATTTCAGTTCTTTTGACAGACTTGCATTTTTAGCCAATCAGTGCTGACTCCTAGGAGCTTCACATGAAACACATGAACTAACGCCCTCTAGTGGTGAAAACTGTCAAAATGCTTTCAGATTAGAGGCGGTCTTCAAGGTCTAAGAAATTAGCACATGAACCTCCTAGGTTTAGCTTTCAACTAATAATACCAAGAGAACAAAGCAAAATTGGTAATAAAAGTAAATTGGAAAGTTGTTAAAATTACATGTCCTATTTAAATCATGAAAGTTTTTTTTTTTTTACTTGACTGTCCCTTTAACTAAAAACTGGATCCAAAGGCCCAAATACTCATCCATTTAGAGAGAAACATCATCCAAGTTCACAAGGTGTTAGAACAACGCAACAGACCACCTCATGCTCCCTTCCCACAACACTTGGATGGGATATAGTATGGGAGGTGTATCTTCATAGTGCACATAAGCCTTTCTTAGTACATACCTTCAAGACTAACATTCTTGAAAATGGATGACCCAGCTGTATGAGTCCTTGTTCCAGTTCCATTAACATCAGAGAAAGATACCACTCAGCTAACAAACCTCTCCCCTTCGCCCACAAACCAATGGTGGGCAACAGTCATACTAAAGCACTCAACAGATGAACAAATCTTCTGTCATACAAGGGATAACAACAAACCATCTCCTTCTATGGAGGATCTGGCCTTCCTGAGGATAGGACCACTCCTTTTATGCAGCCCACAACAGAATCTACCTAACAACCATGAACAGGCAGCGAATCACCTAAAGCCACTTACTCACACACTCAAGAGACTTCCTGAAATGCAAGAGCATGTCATCAAGTTTATGGACAAAATATTTGAATATGCAAATGCAGAAGTTGCCCCACCCCTGCTACCAGAGGAAAAATGATGGTATCTTCCAATTTTTGAAGTGTATCATTCCCAAAAGCTGGTGCAAATATGAGTGGTCTTTGTCTCGAGTCCCCAACACTGTGGTTTCTAACTCAAAGACATTCTCTTATTGAACTCAACACGAACAACTTTATTGGTCGGTGTACTGCTACATTTTAGATGAGAATCAGTTGCTGTGACCAGGATTTTGGTTTCATTTATGGAGAAGCAAAACTTACACCTCGCCAAGAGATCATCTTAAGCTTTGCACTGCTGTACTAGCAATGTAAGTTGCAGATACAGTCATTAATAGGACAGATGTCAGCATAGTGACCTTAAACTCAGACAGCAGAATTTTCCTAGGTCACATCCCCAATAAGTCAAGATGATTCTATGGGGCATATTTATCAAGTAATCAAGAAGTTATAAAGCAGCGGCAGCAAGACCGCTGCTCCATAACTTGTCTGCCTGCTCTGAAGCGGCAGACATAAATCAACACGATCAAATTCAATCTGGTTGATTGACACCCCCTGCTAGCAGCCAACTGGCTGTGATTCTGCAGGGGGCAGCATTGCACCAGCAGTTAACAAGAAACTTGAAATAATTCCCACCGAGAAGTTTAATAGAAAATTAACATCTATCTTGGACAGTGGAAGAAGAACCGGTATTCTAAAAGAGGGAGAATACAACTTTATTTTAAATAAGTTTCCCAGAGTGCCGGTCTTCAACCACTTACCAAAGATACACAAAAGCCTTATCAATCACCCGGGGAGACCCATAATTTCTGGTATAGGCTGCATGATGTCCAACTTATCCAAATATGTAGACACTTTCCTACAGAAATATGTAGTAAATCTGAAAACCTATCTTAAATATTCCACAAGTCTCCTAACATTACTACAGAATATAGAATGGGAAAAAAATATGCTGTTGGCTACATGTGATGTCACAGCGTTATACACATCAATAAATCATAATTTTGGGCTAGAGGCTGTAGACTCCTTTCTAATTAAAGATGCTGATCTACCCAAGGAACAAAGGGAATTTCTGTTACAGAGTATAAGGTTTTGTTACGGTTACCCTTAGTCTCGCTGAGAGATGGACCGCTTAGTAGCCTGGATCCCTATTGCTAAAGAGGGGAGAAGCTGCTTTCCATAGTATTCTATATGAGTCTTGCAAATATAGAATAATCTCCCTTAGCTGTAGTACAGCTAGGATACCCTTCTGCCCACAAAAACGAGTCAACGCTGCGATTGGGGGTCAAACAAGAACTCAGGACTGGGATGCCCAGCCTGCTTTTTATTAAGGTTACATGCACACAGGGCACTCCCAGGGGGAGAGGGGGGGGAAGCACAAAATCCCCCATCACACATTTAGATAGAGAGCACTGTCCTTTGACAGGCCACAATAGGATTACAGTACTTAAGATAACAAGTTTACAAGTTCATCATATCAATTAGCAGTCTGGCTCCAGAGGTGATTAGACAATGGGATTGGTTATCCCTAAACTTAGAGCTGAGGCCAGCAAAAATGTGTATTTAGGCAATAGTTTCTAAAAGCTGAAAAAAAAGAGTTAACTCTTTATGAAATGATACTTGTTACGGTTTTCTTGGAGCCCTTCTTAGGCGCTGGCTTGCTGGTTCAGGCATTGCTGCTGGGAAATAAGCTCTTCACAACAAAATAACTAATGCTTCTGTAACAGGTTTATACTAGAACACAACTATTTCTCATTTAGTAATAGATATTACCTCCAAATTGAGGGTACAGTGATGGGCACAAGGTTCGCACCAAGTTATGCAAATTTGTTTATGAGTGATTGGGAACAAAGATTCCTTAATCATTCTGAGCTTGGTGTGAACCTTGAGTCAAATATAATTGAAACCAAAACACACTTTAAAGATGTAGACTCAAACAACTTTATGCATGCCTCCAGCTGTCACCTCATGAAATGGAAGGAGAATATACCCATAGGCTAGAGTTTGAGAATTCGAAAAAATTGTTAAAAAAATTTATGATTTTGAGACCCAAATAAATATTCTAGAGGAGAAATTTAAAGATAGAGGTTATAAACAAAAAGTAATTGACACAGCGATAAACAGAGCAAGAGCCACTGGGAGGAAAGAATGACTGAAATATAAACCAAAACAAATAAGGAACAGTTTGATGTGCCATTTGTTAATGATTTTAGTGAAGATCATATAATAGTAAAAACGATATTGAGAAAACATTGGCACCTACTGAAAAGTGACCCAATTTCATTGAATTTAAGAATAATAAAAAGAAAAGATCTAAAAGGCGTAGAGGTCAAAGGTTTCTTTCCTTGCCATATTTGTAGGGCCTGTCATTTTAGTACAAAAAAGAAAACTATTAATATTCCAGGAAAAACTGAAGAATTTGTAATAGAAAATACCATAAAATGCACTTATAAGGCAATAATACATATGCTACAATGTTCCTGTGATTTAATCTAATTCAAATTAGCCAATAGAATGAGAGCTGCCTAAATCCTATCGGCTGATTTGAACAGCCAATAGGATTTTATGAGCCCTAATTCCTATTTGCTGATTCAAATTTTTCAGCCAATAGGAATGCAAGGGACACCATCTTGAATCGTGTCCCTTGCATTGAAGATCCAGTGTATGGCGGTGACCATATGAAGAGGATGCTTCGTGCTGGATGTCTTCAGGATGGACCCTCTCCGCGCCTCCAGGATTAAGATAGAAGATGCCGCCGGGATGAAGATTGAAGAGGCCATCTGGATGAAGACTTCACTGGGATGAAGATCGTTCAAGCGGGACTTCAAAAACTGTAAGTGGATCATCAGGGGGTTAGTGTTAGGCGTTTTTAAGGGTTTATTGGGTGGGGTTTATATTTAGTTTAGGGTCTGGGCAGTAAAGGAGCTAAATGCCCATACAAATGCCCTTTTCAGGGCAATGGGTAGCTTAGGTTTTTTAAATAGTTTTTTTTTTATTTTGTGGGTTTAGGCGGGTGGGGGTTTGTAATTTTACTGGGTCTTAGTAAAAAAAATTTTTTAAAAGAGCTGATATCTTTAGGGCCCTACAAAAGGACATTTTAAGGGTCATTGGTAGTTTATTCTAGATTAGGTTTTTTATTTTGGGGTGTTTTTTATGGGTATTAGAATAGGAATACTTTTTTTAATTTTTGATAAGTTGTTTGTTATTTTGTGTAATGTATCGTGTTAGGGGTGTTTGTATTTTTTTTTTAGTAAAAGAGCTGTTTATCTCAGGGCAAAGCCCTACAAAAGGCCCTTTTAAGGGCCCTTGGTAGTTTATTCTAGAGTAGGGTTTTTTATTTTGGGGTGTTTTTTTTTTTTAAAAAAAGGTATTAGAATTGGAATAATCTTTATTTTTTTGGATATTTAATTTTTTTGTAATGTTACATTTTAGTGTAAGGTAGCTTAGGTTTTATTTCACAGGTAGGTTTGTATTTATTTTAGCTAGGTAGTTAGTAAATAGTTAATAACTATTTAGTAACTATTCTACCTAGTTAAAATAAATACAAATTTACCTGTGAAATAAAAATAAACCCTAAACTAGATACAATGTAACTATTAGTTATATTGTAGCTATCTTAGGTTTTATTTTACAGGTAAGTGTTTAGTTTTAACTAGGTATTATTTAGTTAATAATAGTAACTTTAATTTAGATCTAATTTCATTATGTTTAAGTTAGGGAGTGTTAGGGTTAGGTTTAGGGTTACAGTAGGGTTAGGTTTAGAGGTTAATATAGTTTTATTTAGGTTGTTGCGATGTGGGGGCTGATGGTTTAGGGGTTAATTGTTTTATTTAGTGGTAGTGATGTGGGTGGCCAGAGGTTTAGGGGTTAATAGCTTTATTTAGGTGCAGGTATATCAGGATGGGCAGATTAGGGGTTAATAATTTTAATATAGTTGCGGCAATGTTGCTGCCGGGGTCCGGCAGATAAGGGGTTAATAACTTTAGTATAGTGACAGTGATATCTGGAGCGGCAGATTAGGGGTTAATACCTTTAGTTAGATAGTGGCGATATCGGGAATGGCAGATTAGGAGTTAATAACTGTAGGCAGGCATCAGCGATGTCAGGGGCAGCAGATTAGGGGTGTTTAGACTTGGGGTTTATGTTAGGGTGTTAGGATTATATATTAGTTTTATTTTCCCCATAGACATCAATGGAGCTGCATTACGGAGCTTTTGTTTCCGCGATAGCAGGTGTTAGACTTTTTTTTGCCGGCTCTCTCCATTGATGTCTATGGGGAAAGCGTGCACGAGCACGTCAAAACACTGCTGCTTTTGTGTGCGGTATGAAGCACAACACAGCCATATCGCCCACACAAGCCGGGTTTTTTTAAACTTGTGATAGCAGCGCTATAGAAAATTAAATAACGCAACTTTATAACGCCACTTTTGTTGCGTTTGTTAATTTCTCTATAGCGCTCAAACCTGTAATCTAGCTGAGACTTAGTTAAGTCACATTTTTATGCAACCTTGGATGGATATAATATTTTCTAATATTTTGTACTAATATGGAGTAACATTTGAAAGTTTTTGAGACACATATGAAGATTTATACACATTCTCCATTATACACAATATAACTTAACATATAAATACACCAATTAATAGATATTTAGGTGAAGATATTTTTTGAATTTAGTAAAGTTAGCACTACATTTGAATGGGGACAACGTAATGGGGATAGATATGTATCACATAATTCACAATTTTGTCACCATCATAGGGATATAATGATAAATGTTTACTAAGGCATTGCCAGATCGAGGGAATTACTGTGAAATATCATCACACTCCGTTATTTAGACCTGACCCTTACATTCTGCCTATATGAGTTTTGAGTTTACCTCGCATCTACTTAATCTGCACTTCCTGCTTAATACATAGACCTGTTTATACAGCTATTGCATGTCAATATATGCTGGCCTAGTTACAATAGATACTATGGGGCATATGTATCACGCTCCGTATGGAGCTTGACGCCCCGTGTTTCTAGCGAGCCTGCACTCTCGCCAGAAACAGCCGTCATGAAGCAGTGGTCACAAGGACCGCTGCTCCATAACCTGTCTGTCTGCTCTGAGCAGGCGTACAGACATCGCCGGAAATCAAACCGATCAAGTACGATCTGGTTGATTGACACCCCCTGCTGGCAGCCCATTGGCCTGCGAGTCTGCAGGGGCGGCGTTGCTTGTGAGCTGCTGGTGCAATGCTGAATACGGCGAGCGTATTGCTCGCCGTATTCAGCGAGGTCTGGTAGACCTGATCCGCACTGTCGGATCAGGTCCGCCAGACTTTCTTAAATAGGGGCCTATACCCTAAATTAAGAAGGTATTATCGATACATAATCCTTTTCAAGGGAGCACATATAGAATAACTCTAATACATAATCGGGGTCAAGCCAGTGATATATCATTTTGGAAAGTTACGTTCTTAATGAACAGTGGGTTATAAAGTTAATTTATTAATGTTGTTACAAAATCAAAAGTTAAATTTATGCTTATAAATATGAATAACAAATGCCTCTATAAGGAGAGCATTATGAATGTAGATGTGGGGGTCTATTTATATAGTGCGAACAGATATGATCTGCTATAGCAAACAATGGCCTAGATTTAGAGTTGGGCGGTAGCCGTCAAAACCAGCGTTAGAGGGTCCTAACACTGGTTTTTACCGCCCGCTGGTATTTGGAGTCAGTCAGGAAAGGGTCTAACGCTCACTTTGCAGCCGCGACTTTTCCATACCGCAGATCCCCCTATGCCATTTGCGTATCCTATCTTTTCAATGGGATCTTTCTAACGCCGGTATTTAGAGTCTTGGCTGAAGTGAGCGTTAGAAATCTAACGACAAAACTCCAGCCGCAGAAAAAAAACAGGAGTTAAGAGCTTTCTGGGCTAACGCCGGTTTATAAAGCTCTTAACTACTGTGCTCTAAAGTACACTAACACCCATAAACTACCTATACACCCCTAAACCGAGGTCCCCCCACATCGCCGCCACTCTATTAAAATTTTTTAACCCCTAATCTGCCGCTCCGTACACCGCCGCCAGCTACGTTATCCCTATGTACCCCTAATCTGCTGCCCCTAACATCGCCGACCCCTATATTATATTTATTAACCCCTAATCTGCCGCCCCCGCTATCACTGACACCTGCATATTTTTTTAACCCCTAATATGCCGCTCCGTACACCGCCGCCAGCTACGTTATCCCTATGTACCCCTAATCTGCTGCCCCTAACATCGCCGACCCCTATATTATATTTATTAACCCCTAATCTGCCGCCCCCGCTATCGCTGACACCTGCATATCATTTTCAATCAGATTGAGCTCGCATTCTATTGGCTGATCAGAACAGCCAATAGAATGCAAGCTCAATCTGATTGGCTGATCGGATCAGCCAATCGGATTGAACTTGATTCTGATTGGCTGATTCCATCAGCCAATCAGAATTTTCCTACCTTAATTCCGATTGGCTGATAGAATCCTATCAGCCAAACGGAATTCGACGGACGCCATCTTGGATGACGTCATTTAAAGGAACCGTTATTCGGCGAGTAGGCGTCGGTAGAAGAGGATGGATCCGCGTCGGCTGGAAGATGATGGCTCCGGAAGAAAGAAGATTGAAGATGCCATTGATAGAAGACTTCAGCCGGATCATGGACATCTTCAGCTCCCGCTTGGATGAAGACTTCAGCCGGATCATGGACATCATCAGCCCCCCGCTTGGGCTTGGATCAAGACATCGGAGCCAGGACAGATCGGTGTGATACCCGGCGAGGTGAAGATAAGGTAGGAAGATCTTCAGTGGCTTAGTGTTAGGTTTATTTAAGGGGGGTTTGGGTTAGATTAGGGGTATATGGGTGGTGGGTTGTAATGTTGGGGGGGGGTATTGTATGTGTTTTCTTTACAGGCAAAAGAGCTGAATTCTTTGGGGCATGCCCCGCAAAGGGCCCTTTTCAGGGCTGGTAAGGTAAAAGAGCTTTGAACTTTTGTAATTTAGAATAGGGTAGGGCATTTTTTTATTTTGGGGGTCTTTGTTATTTTATTAGGGGGCTTAGAGTAGGTGTAATTAGTTTAAAATTGTTGTAATATTTTTCTAATGTTTCTAAATATTTTTTTTATTTTTTGTAACTTAGCTTTTTTTATTTTTTGTACTTTAGTTAGTTTATTTCATTGTATTTATTTGTAGGTATTTTATTTAATTTATTTATTGATAGTGTAGTGAGGTTTAATTGTAGATAATTGTAGGTATTTTATTTCATTAATTTATTTATAGTGTAGTGTTAGGTTTAATTGTATTTATTTGTAGGTATTTTATTTAATTAATTTATTGATAGTGTAGTGTTAGGTTTAATTGTAGATAATTGTAGGTATTTTATTTAATTTATTTATTGATAGTGTAGTGTTAGGTTTAATTGTAACTTAGGGTAGGATTTATTTTACAGGTAATTTTGTATTTATTTTAACTAGGTAGTTATTAAATAGTTATTAACTATTTAATAGCTATTGTACCTGGTTAAAATAAATACAAAGTTGCCTGTAAAATAAATATTAATCCTAAAATAGCTATAATATAATTATAATTTATATTGTAGCTATATTAGGATTTATTTTACAGGTAAGTATTTAGCTTTAAATAGGAATAATTTATTTAATAAGAGTTAATTAATTTCGTTAGATTTAAATTATATTTAACTTAGGGAGGTGTTAGTGTTAGGGTTAGACTTAGCTTTAGGGGTTAATACATTTATTATAGTAGCGGTGTGGTCGGTCGGCAGATTAGGGGTTAATAATTGTAGGTAGCTGGCGGCGACGTTGTGGGGGACAGATTAGGGGTTAATACATATAATATAGGGGTTGGCGGTGTTAGGGGCAGCAGATTAGGGGTACATAGGTATAATGTAGGTTGCGGCGGTGTACGGAGCGGCAGATTAGGGGTTAATAATAATATGCAGGGGTCAGCGATAGCGGGGGCGGCAGATTAGGGGTTAATAAGTGTAAGGTTAGGGGTGTTTAGACTCGGGGTACATGTTACAGTGTTAGGTGCAGACGTAGGAAGTTTTTCCCCATAGAAAACAATGGGGCTGCGTTAGGAGCTGAACGCTGCTTTTTTGCAGGTGTTAGGTTTTTTTTCAGCTCAAACAGCCCCATTGTTTTCTATGGGGGAATCGTGCACGAGCACATTTTTTAAGCTGGCCGCGTCCGTAAGCAACGCTGGTATCTAGAGTTGCAGTGGCGGTAAATATGCTATACGCTCCTTTTTTTGGAGCCTAACGCAGACATTCTGTGAACTCTAAATACCAGTGGTATTTAAAAGGTGCTTGGGAAAAAAGCACGCGTAGCTAACGCACCCCTTTGGCCGCAGAACTCTAAATCTAGCCAAATGTCCGCCACACATCGATAAATACCAACAGCATACGCTGTCGGCATTTATCATTGCACCAGCAGTTCTTGTGATCTGTTGGTGCAATACCGCCCACTACAGATTCACGGCCAATCAGCCGGTAGCAGGGGGTGTCAATCAGCCCGATCGTACATGATCGGGAAGATTGCTATACACCGCCTCAGAAGCAGTGCACGAGTTTAGGAGCAGTGGTCTTAAGACCGCTGCTTCTTAACTCCTGTTTCTGGCGAGCCTGAAAGCTTGCGCGGAAACAAGGTGAACAGGGGCCATTCGGCCCTTGTTAAATAGACCCAATGGGCTAAAAAGAGCGAGTCTGTTTGGGATACCACTATGAAGTTAATCCACTTGTTACAAACTGCTATTTGTAACTGGCCCTTTAAATGGAAAATTGCCCTGCTTCCCTGGATTTTGGAGAAGCCTATTTGCCAGCCTCCTTCCTCATGACTATGGCCCCTGGAAGATTGTGCCCCTGAGAGCATATTAACTTTTATTGGGTGTGTATGGCCCTTTAAGAACCGTCTGGGGACATATTGTGACTTTGGTGAACAATGCCCCTTTAAGACTATGTCCCCAGACCTGTAAAATAGCTTGTCCCTGGCTTTCTCCCACTTGGTTCAGTGAATGGGACTTGCTGAGCCAGGTGCCACACAGGCAGAGTGTTCCACAGAGGGGGAGCACTGTTACAGAGGCATTGGTTTTCAATGTGTGCCATTAAGTGCTATGTGACAGACCCTTCGGTCAGAACTACAGAGATAACTTTGTTCAGCTTCAAGAAGCATTCTAAATACAAGTTTGCTGGGATCAGCTCTAATTAAGTTTAGTGATAAAACATTCCCATTGTCTAATCAGGCTGCTAGTGATAAGGTGGACTGCATTGTTTTATTGTGTGTAATGTTATCTGCTGTTGTGGCCTATCAAAGGGCGTTGCCTCTCTATCTAAATGTATCAAATGTGTGATTGGGGATTTTATGCCTCCCCCTGAGAGTGTCCTGTTTGCATGTAACCTCAATAAAAAGCAGGCTGTGTGCTCCAGCACATCAGACCTATTTTGACCCTCTAACTTGCAGCTTTGACTCATGTTTGTAGGGGACAGCTGTAATCAGCTACAGGGATTGCTATGTTTTTCATACTCCCTTACCTACAGGGATTGCTACAGAAGGAAGAGGTTCACCTACTGGAGCCTGGTCGTAGGTCCAGGGCGCAGAGCAGACGGCGAGATACCAGCCCAGCAGCGGTGGTTCATAGAGTCTGCATTACTGATGGTGGCTACGCAGTAGTTATAGTGTCTACGGTGCTGCTGCTCCTTTGTTGAGTGCTAGGAGCATCCTTTTCTACGGTCCAACTTCCAGCCAGCCTTGAGGCAACCGTAACACCACTGAAAAACCATAAGGAAACAGATGCTTAATAAAATGGGATCGACGATAGGAATAAACTTTGCCATAAGGAAAAGATCATAAAAATTGCTTGAATATTTAAAGTAGTAACTGAATAAGATCGAGTTATATATACAGTCTATGGATTCAATTAGAATAAGAGGGTGTGACAGGCAAACCAATGAAAATGAGACCATTGCCATTTAAAGGAGGACCCGATATTCACACTGCATCTTGATAAAGCCAGAGCACCTGGTGAAACGCGTTGATGAAAGTGAGATCCTGTATCCCCTGTGGATAAATACAAGGACTGAAGGTTTGGAGTATGTACAGAAAGAAACCTCTTGTCTGTACATAAGGGACATTTTTTCTATAGAGGAGATATATACCTGCGTACATTCAGTACTTAAGTGCAGGTTCAAGTTGCTTCAGTAGTCACAAATAACTTGCGCAAGTTACGGAGTAATCAAGCTGCTAAAAGTGTGACATCATCATCATTCACCCCTACCATCGATGTGTGTGTAGATGTCCAACGGTCCTGGGAGACACGGCAGAGGGTAAGCGTACCTGTCGTAAACACTTTGACCCCTAGGTACTCATTCTCTGAAGAGCTTGTACGGACGACCACACCTGAACAAAATTTTAATGAATGAGTTTTTGACTGAAGAAATACATCCATAGCTGTATATCAATATAACATTACCCGCTTAAGTATCAGAAACGGATCTCCTAAAATCACGAATATGCATCCTATACTTTTGTGGACAATAACTGGCATGTACTAAAGAAAGACATTGTTATAACTAAAAAGACATTGCTAAAATCTGAACAGACATTGTTATAACAAGAGACATTGTTACAATTGCACAAACAAATGCCTAGATTACGAATTGTGCGGTAACAGGGGTGTGGTGCTAACTTGCAGTTTATTGTCACCGCTCACTTACCTGCAGTGCTGGTATTACGGGTTTTTATCAACCAGGCGTTAACAGGCAAGAAGTGAGCGTAGAGCACACTGCACTACAATACCAGCGCTGCTTAAGTGAGCAGTGAGCTGGTTGTATGTGCTCGTGCATGATTTCCCCATAGACATCAATGGGGAGAGCCGGCTGAGAAAAAGTCTAACACCTGCAAAAAAGCAGCGTAAAACTCAGAAACGCAGCCCCATTGACTCCTATGGGAAAACACATTTTATGTTTACACCTAACACCCTAATATGAACCCCGAGTCTAAACACCCCTAATCTTACACTTATTAACCCCTAATCTGCCGCTTCGACATCGCCGCCACCTACATTATACTTATTAACCCCTAATCTGCCGCTCCAACATCGCCGCCACCTACATTATATTATTAACCCCTAATCTGCCGCTCCAACACCTACATTGTATTTATTAACCCCTAATCTGCTGCCCACAATATCGCCAACATCTACATGTTATTAACCACTAATCTGCCGCCTCCAACGTCGCCGCCACTATAATAAACATATTAACCCCTAAACAGCCGTACTCCCGCATCGCAAACACTAGTTACATATTATTAACCCCTAATCTGCCGCCCCCAACATGTTTATTCTAGTGGCTGCGATATCCAGAGCAGCAGATTAGGGGTTAATAATTTTCTTTTAGTGTTTGAGATGCGGGAGGGCCTCGGTTTAGGGGTTAATAGGTAGTTTATGGGTGTTAGTGTACTTTTTAGCACTTTAGTTATGAGTTTTATGCTACAGCTTTGTAGTGTAAAACTCATAACTACTGACTTTAAAGCGTGTTAGGAATCTTGGCGGTAGAGGCTGTACCGCTCACTTTTTGGCCTCCCAGGAAAAACTTGTAATACCGGCGCTATGGAAGTCCCATAATAAAAAAGCCTTTACGAAATTTACGTAAGTTGATTTGCGGTAAGGCCAAAAGAGTGTGCGGTACACCTATACCTGCAAGACTCGTAATAGCAGCAGGCGTAAAAAAGTAGCGTTAGGACCTTAACGCACAACTCGTAATCTAGCCGAAAGTTTGTATTTCAAATACGCTAGAAGTAGTGACTCCTAAATGACTTTGTATATAGAAATCAAATAGAACGCATCTAATTGGCAAAATTTCTATTGTGATTTTTTTATTACCCTATATATGATAGCTTGGTTGCAACACTATTTTTATTTTTTATTTTCTGTTTTTCTTAAAACTTATCTTATTCATTCTATACTATTGTTGGAGATTAATTTTTTGAGGTATAATAAATTGTTATAAAACACTTTCGGTTAGATTACGAGTCTTGCGTTATGAGTAAAAAAGCAGCGTTAAGCCTCATAACGCTGCTTTTTTACTAGCGCTGCTATTATTATAGTCTTGTAGGTACAGCTGTCCCGCACACTTTTTTGGCCTTACCACAAATCAACTTACAATTTGCGTATAGTCTTTTTTCAATGGGACTTCCATAGCAACGGTATTACGAGCTTGTCCTGGGAGGCCAAAAAGTGAGCGGTACAGCCTACCCGGTCAAGATTCATAACGCATTCTAAAGTCAGTAGTTATGAGTTTTACACTACAAAGCTGTAGCATAAAACTCATAACTAAAGTGCTAAAAAGTACACTAACACCCATAAACTACCTATTAACCCCTAAACCGAGGCCCTCTCGCATCGCAAACACTAAAATAAACATATTAACCCCTAAACTGCCACACTCCCTAAACTGCCGCACTCCCGCCTCGCAAACATTAGTTAAATATTATTAACCCCTAATCTGCCGTCCCTAACATTGCTGCCACCTACCTACATTTACTAACCCCTAATCTGCCGCCCCCAACGTCGCCGCCACTATAATAAACATATTAACCCCTAAACCTAAGTCTAACCCTAACACCCCCCTAACTTAAATATAATGAAAATAAATATAAATACAATTACTATCATTACCTAAATAATTCCTATTTAAAACTAAATACTTACCTATAAAATAAACCTTAAGCTAGCTACAATATAACTAATAGTTACATTGTAGCTATCTTAGGGTTTATTTTAATTTTACAGGCAAGTTTGTATTTATTTTAACTAGGTAGAATAGTTGCTAAATAGTTATTAACTATTTAATAACTACCTAGCTAAAATAAATACACATTGACCAGTAAAATAAAACCTAACCTAAGTTACACTAACACCTAACACTACACTATAATTAAATAAATTACATATATTAAATACAATTACCTAAATTACAACAACCCCCCCCCCACTAAATTACACAAAATAAAAAACAAAATGATCAGATATTTAAACTAATTACACCTAATCTAATAGCCCTATCAAAATAAAAAAAGCCCACCCAAACTAAAAAAAAACCTAGCCTAACCTAAACTGCCAATAGCCCTTAAAAGGACCTTTTGCAGGGCATTGCCCCCAAGAAATCAGCTCTTTTACCTGTAAAAAAAATAATACACACAACCCCCCAACAGTAAAACCCACTACCCACATAACCAACCCCCCAAATAAAATCCTAACTAAAAAAACCTAAGCTCCCCATTGCCCTGAAAAGGGCATTAGGATGGCATTGTCCTTAAAAGGGCATTTAGCGCAATTGCAGGCCAAAGCCCTGTCCAAAACAAAACACCCAATACACCCTTAAAAAATCCTAACACTAACCCTCGAAGATCCACTTACTGGAAGAAGTCTTCATCCAAGCGGCAAGATGTCCTCAACGAAGCCGGCAGAAGTGGTCCTCCAGACGGGCAGAAGTTTTCATCCAGCCGGCATCTTCTATCTTCATCCTCCCGACGCAGAGCGGCTCCATCTTCAAGACATCTGGCGCGGAGCATCCTCTTCCAATGACGACTACCCGACGAATGAAGGTACCTTTAAGTGATGTCATCCAAGATGGCGTCCCTTAGATTCCGATTGGCTGATAGAATTCTATCAGCCAATCGGAATTAAGGTTGAAAAAATCATATAGGCGGATGCAATCAGCTGATAGGATTGAGCTCACATTCTATTGGCTGATTGGAACAGCCAATAGAATGCAAGCTCAATCCTATTGGTTGATTGGATCAGCCAATATGATTGAAGTTCAATCCTTTTGGCTGATTGCATCAGCCAATAGGATTTTTTGAACCTTAATTCCAATTGGCTGATAGAATTCTATCAGCCAATCGGAATCTAAGGAATGCCATCTTGGATGACGTCACTTAAAGGTACCGTCATTCCAGAAGAAGACGTCGGAAGAAGAGGATGCTCTGCGCAGGATGTCTTGAAGAAGGAGCCGCTCCTCGTTGGAAGGATGAAGATAGAAGATGCCGTCTGGGTGAAGACTTCTGACCGTCTGGAGGACCACTTCTGCCCGTCTGGAGGACCACTTCTGCTGGCTTCATTGAGGACATCTTGCCGCTTGTATGAAGACTTCTACCGGTAAGTGGATCTTCGGGGATTAGTGTTAGGATTTTTTCAGGGTGTATTGGGTGTTTGTTTTTTGTTTTTTTGGTTAGGGCTTTGGGCTGTAATAGAGCTAAATGCCCTTTTAAGGGCAATGCCCATCCAGATTCCCTTTTCAGGGCAATATTTTTAGTTAGGATTTTATTTGGGGGGTTGATTGTGTGGGTGGTGGGTTTTACTGTTAGGGGGGTTGTTTGTATTTTTTATTACAGGTAAAACAGCTGATTTCTTTTGGGGCAATGCCCCTTTTAAGGGCTATTGGTAGTTTAGTTTAGGCTAGGTTTTTTTTATTTTTGGGTGGGCTTTTTTATTTTGATAGGGCTATTAGATTAGGTGTAATTAGTTTAAAGATCTTTAATTTGTTTATTATTTTCTGTAATTTAGTGTGTTTTTTTTTGTAATTTAGCTAATGGTTTTGAATTTAGTTAATTGTATTTAATTTAGGGAATTTATTTAATTGTAGTGTAAGGTTAGATGTTATTGTAACTTAGGTTAGTTTTTATTTTACAGGTCAATGTGTATTTATTTTAGTTAGGTAGTTAGTAAATAGTTAATAACTATTTAGTAACTATTCTACCTAGTTGAAATAAATACAAACTTGCCTGTAAAATAAAAATAAACCCTAAGCTAGATTGTACATTGTAACTATTAGTTATATTGTAGCTAGCTTAGGGTTTCTTTTATAGGTAAGTATTTAGTTTTAAATAGGAATTATTTAGGTAATGATAGGAATTTGTATTTAGATTTATTTAAATTATATTTAATTTAGGGGGTGTTAGGGTGAGGGTTAGACTTAGATTTAGGGGTTAATAAATATAATATAGTGGCGGCGACGTTGGGGATGGCAGATTAGGGGTTAATAAATGTAGATAAGGTAGCGGTGATGTTAGGGGTGGCAGATTAAGGGTTAATAATATTTAACTAGTGTTTGCGATGTGGGAGGGCAGCGGTTTAGGGGTTAATATATTTTTTTATAGTGTTGGCGACGTTGGGGGTGGCAGATTAAGGGTTAATAAGTATAATGTATGTGGCAGCGATGTCCAGAGCGGCAGATTAGAGGTTAATAAGTGTAGGTAGGTTGCAGCGACATTGGGGGAGGGAGATTAGGGGTTAATAAATATAATGTAGGTGTCAGTGATAAAAGAAGGAGAGAGGGCGCCACAATAGCGTGATATCGTCTGCAATGCAGGTACAGATAAAAGTAAGTATTATGCTTACCAAATAGTATGACACTGTGCTGTGACCAGTGCAAATTCTATTTGAACCTTGTTACTCTGTCTAAATTTTTAAATTGTAACAGCTGGGATCCTGTTTTGGTTTCCACAGCTGACACAAATGTTTTTCTATTGGATCACACATCTGATGACAACTTCCTTCTTTGATATACAAATGTGTATAAATTGCTAACAATTGGTAATGATGACATTCACTTTTTTATCTGATGAAACAACCCCTGGAGGTTGAGAAACGCGTCATAAGTATTAAAAGTCATTTTTATTTGAAGTTGTCTGTGTTGTGGTTTATCAATACCAACTGAACAACACACAAAAGATTACACCTCTGCAGCACCTGAAGTCCAATCAACAGGAGACACACTCAGAGTTTCAACTAGGACAAGTGCCTTTGGAGCTTGGCTTCCACAGTGTACTAGCCACTGATAAGTGCTAGCCTACTCTTTTGCACTGGTCACAGCACAGTGCCACACCATCTGGTAAGCATAATACTTACTTATATCTATACCTACATATCCAGACGATATCACGCTATTGTGGCGCCCTCTCTCCTTCTTTTATCAACAGTTGTTCCACACTCTCTGGGATCAAGAGGAGCAGCCTGACCCACCATTCCCATTAGGAGGATATCTTTATTCCTTTATTTTACTACCAGCTTATGGACAGTAAACAGGACTAACACGGTAGATCTGAACTACTATATATTAAGTGTATTATTTGGTTTTACATTTTATATTGTTCTCTTTTTCAAACATCAGCGCTCTTTTATATCCCTTTATTGGGATATTTCCATAGGTGTCAGTGATGTTGGGGGCAGCAGATTAGGGGGTTAATAAATATAATGCAGGTGTCCTCAATGTCGGGGGCGGCAGATTATGGGGTTAATAAATATAATAAATAAAAAAAAAAAAAAAAGAGAGAAGCGCTCAACCTGGAAATGAACAATAGCATAATAGCTTGTTCTATGGCTAGTTACCACCCAAGAAGCAGCCTCTTTTTGCTCAACATGTGCCTTTCACAGAGAAAAACTTTCCTGAAGCATATCAGTCTGATCCTGACTTCACAGTACAGTCCAGCCCCGAAATACCAGGCAATTCTTCTCTGAACGAGAGAAACAGCAAAACCCCAGATGTACGTTTCTGCCTATTGTGGGCCTCGTCAGTGAGGTGCAGCCATATCCCTCTAGGCACACTGAGCAACGGGTCCACGTCTGGATTCCCGCATCACACTTAGGGAGACTTCCCAAAATGTCATAATTTGCATAAATAAAAAGAGAGAAGCGCTCAACCTGGAAACGAACAATAGCATAATAGCTTGTTCTATGGCTAGTTACCACCCAAGAAGCAGCCTCTTTTTGCTCAACATGTGCCTTTCACAGAGAAAAACTTTCCTGAAGCATATCAGTCTGATCCTGACTTCACAGTACAGTCCAGCCCCGAAATACCAGGCAATTCTTCTCTGAACGAGAGAAACAGCAAAACCCCAGACGTACGTTTCGGCCTATTGTGGGCCTCGTCAGTGAGGTGCAGCCATATCCCTCTAGGCACACAGAGCAACGGGTCCACGTCTGGATTCCCGCATCACACTTAGGGAGACTTCCCAAAATGTCATAATTTGCATAAATAAAAAGAGAGAAGCGCTCAACCTGGAAACGAACAATAGCATAATAGCTTGTTCTATGGCTAGTTACCACCCAAGAAGCAGCCTCTTTTTGCTCAACATGTGCCTTTCACAGAGAAAAACTTTCCTGAAGCATATCAGTCTGATCCTGACTTCACAGTACAGTCCAGCCCCGAAATACCAGGCAATTCTTCTCTGAACAAGAGAAACAGCAAAACCCCAGACGTACGTTTCGGCCTATTGTGGGCCTCGTCAGTGAGGTGCAGCCATATCCCTCTAGGCACACTGAGCAACGGGTCCACGTCTGGATTCCCGCATCACACTTAGGGAGACTTCCCAAAATGTCATAATTTGCATAAATAAAAAGAGAGAAGCGCTCAACCTGGAAACGAACAATAGCATAATAGCTTGTTCTATGGCTAGTTACCACCCAAGAAGCAGCCTCTTTTTGCTCAACATGTGCCTTTCACAGAGAAAAACTTTCCTGAAGCATATCAGTCTGATCCTGACTTCACAGTACAGTCCAGCCCCGAAATACCAGGCAATTCTTCTCTGAACGAGAGAAACAGCAAAACCCCAAACGTACGTTTCGGCCTATTGTGGGCCTCGTCAGTGAGGTGCAGCCATATCCCTCTAGGCACACTGAGCAACGGGTCCACGTCTGGATTATTATGACCCTGGGGAAGTCTCCCTATGGGTGATAGGGGAAACCAGACGTGGACTCCTTGCCCAGTGTGCTTAGAGGAATGTGGCTGCACCTCACTGACGAGGCCCATAGGAGGCCGAAACGATCGTCTGGGGTTGTCATGTTCCTTGTTCAGAGGAGAATTGCCTGGTATTTCGGGGCTGGACTGACCTTACTTGGCGGGATCAGACT
The DNA here is from genome assembly GCF_027579735.1 of Bombina bombina. NCBI lineage: Eukaryota > Metazoa > Chordata > Amphibia > Anura > Bombinatoridae > Bombina > Bombina bombina. Next base: position 1,156,172,923 of record NC_069504.1, read on the forward strand.
GATATACTTCAGGAAAGTTTTCTTCTGTGAAAAGCACACTGGTCTAAAAGAGGCTGCTTCCGGGTGGTAAATCGCCATAGAACAAGCCACTGAGCTGTTGTTCGTTCCTGGTAGAGCGCTTCTCTCTTTGTATGCAAATTATTATGACCCTGGGGAAGTCTCCCTATGGGTGATAGGGGAAACCAGACGTGGACTCCTTGCCCAGTGTGCTTAGAGGAATGTGGCTGCACCTCACTGACGAGGCCCATAGGAGGCCGAAACGATCGTCTGGGGTTGTCATGTTCCTTGTTCAGAGGAGAATTGCCTGGTATTTTGGGGCTGGACTGACCTTACTTAGCGGGATCAGACTGATATACTTCAGGAAAGTTTTCTTCTGTGAAAAGCACACTGGTCTAAAAGAGGCTGCTTCCGGGTGGTAAATCGCCATAGAACAAGCCACTGAGCTGTTGTTCGTTCCTGGTAGAGCGCTTCTCTCTTTGTATGCAAATTATTATGACCCTGGGGAAGTCTCCCTATGGGTGATAGGGGAAACCAGACGTGGACTCCTTGCCCAGTGTGCTTAGAGGAATGTGGCTGCACCTCACTGACGAGGCCCATAGGAGGCCGAAACGATCGTCTGGGGTTGTCATGTTCCTTGTTCAGAGGAGAATTGCCTGGTATTTCGGGGCTGGACTGACCTTACTTGGCAGGATCAGACTGATATACTGCAGGAAAGTTTTCTTCTGTGAAAAGCACACTGGTCTAAAAGAGGCTGCTTCCGGGTGGTAAATCGCCATAGAACAAGCCACTGAGCTGTTGTTCGTTCCTGGTAGAGAGCTTCTCTCTTTGTATGCAAATTAATAAATATAATGTAGTGTTTGACGATGTTGGGGGGCGGCAGATTAGGGGTTAATAAGTGTAAGATTAGGGGTGTTTAGACTCGGGGTTCATGTTAGGGTGTTAGGTGTAAACAAAGAATGCGTTTCCCCATAGGAATCATTGGGGCTGCGTTACGGAGCTTTACGCTGCTTTTTTGCAGTTGTTAGGGTTTTTTTCAGCCGTCTCTCCCCATTGATGTCTATGGGGAAATCATGCACAAGCACGTTACACCAGCTCACCGCTAACGTAAGCAGCGCTGGTATTGGAGCACAATTTTGCTCTACGCTCACTTCTTGCCTTTTAACGCCGGGTTTTGAAAAACCCGTAATACCAGCGCTGCAGGTAAGTGAGCGGTGAGACAAAACTGCTCGTTAGCACCGCACCCCTCATACCGCAAAACTCGTAATCTAGCCGTTTGTAAAGTATCAAGTGCATTTTCTACACATACAAACACCGTTATTCCTTTTGGTTCACAGGGAGCATAAAATTGCATAGCATCAAAATTTGACATTTAACAAAATAATATCCATGGAACATACACTTTTAAAAATGTAAAGGGGAAGGTACACTTTTTGTATACCATAAATAATTAACTTCTAGTGCTTCTTTAAGCGCCTCATCTTCGCCCCATTTTTTCATACATAACTGTATCTGTTCATTCCCTGCTTCTTTACCTAACATACAAAACTGTATCTGTACATTCCCTGCTTCTTTCCCTGACATACATAACTGTATCTGTTCATTCCCTGCTTCTTTCCCTGACATACATAACTGTATCTGTTCATTCCCTGCTTCTTTCCCTGACATACATAACTGTATCTGTTCATTCCCTGCTTCTTTAACTGAAATACATAACTGTATCTGTTCATTCCCTGCTTCTTTACCTGACATACAAAACTGTATCTGTTCATTCCCTGCTTCTTTACCTGATATACATAACTGTATCTGTTCATTCCCTGCTTCTTTACCTGACATACATAACTGTATCTGTTCATTCCCTGCTTCTTTCCCTGACATACATAACTGTATCTGTTCATTCCCTGCTTCTTTACCTGACATACATAACTGTATCTGTTCATTCCCTGCTTCTTTCCCTGACATACATAACTGTATCTGTTCATTCCCTGCTTCTTTCCCTAACATACATAACTGAATCTGTTCATTCCCTGCTTCTTTACCTGACATACATAACTGTATCTGTTCATTCCCTGCTTCTTTCCCTGACATACATAACTGTATCTGTTCATTCCCTGCTTCTTTCCCTAACATACATAACTGTATCTGTTCATTCCCTGCTTCTTTACCTGACATACATAACTGTATCTGTTCATTCCCTGCTTCTTTCGCTGACATACATAACTGTATCTGTTCATTCCCTGCTTCTTTCACTGACAAACATAACTGTATCTAATCATTCCCTCCTTATTAACTGACATACATAACTGTATCTGATTATTCCCTCCTTATTAACTGACATACATAACTAAATTTGATAATTCCCTCCTTATTAACTGACATACATAACTGTATCTGATCATTACCTCCTTATTAACTGACATACATAACTGTATCTGATCATTCCTTCCTTCCTACCTGACATACATAACTGTATCTGATCATTCCCTCCTTATTAACTGACATACATAACTAAATCTGATTATTCCCTCCTTATTAACTGACATACATAACTGTATCTGATCATTCCCTCCATATTGACTGACATACATAACTGTATCTGATCATTCCCTCCTTATTAACTGACATACATAACTGTATCTTATAATTCCCTCCTTCTTACCTGACATACATAACTGTATCTGATCATTCCCTCCATATTAACTGACATACATAACTGTATCTGATAATTCCCTCCTCATTAACTGACATACATATCTGTATCTGATCATTACCTCTTTATTAACTGACATACATAACTAAATCTGATCATTCCCTCTTTATTAACAGAGATACATAACTGTATCTGATCATTCCCTCCTTATTAACTGACATACATAACTGTATCTGATCATTCCCTCCTTATTAAATGACATACATAACTGTATCTGATTATTCCCTCCTTATTAACTGACATACATAACTGTGTCTGATCATTCTCTTATTAACTTACATACATAACTGTATCTGATCATTCCCTTATTAACTGACATACATAACTGTATCTGATCATTCCCTCCTTATTAACTGACATACATATAACTGTATCTTATCATTCCCTCCTTATTAACTGACATACATAACTGTATCTGATCATTCCCTCTTTATTAACTGACATACATAACTGTATCTGATCATTCCCTCCTTATTTACTGACATACATAACTGTATCTGATCATTCCCTCCTCATTAACTGACTTATATAACTGTATCTGATCATTCCCTCCTCATTAACTGACATACATAACTTTACCTGATCATTCCCTCCTCATTAAATGACATACATAACTATATTTGATCATTCCCTCCTTCCTACCTAACATACATAACTAAATCTGATCATTCCCTCCTTCTTACCTGGCATACATAACTGTATCTGATTATTCCCTCCTTATTAACTGACATACATAACTGTATCTGATCATTCCCTCCTCATTAACTGACATACAAAACTGTATCTGATCATTCCCTCCTCATTAACTGACATACATAACTGTATCTGATTATTCCCTCCTCATTAACTGACATACATAACTGTATCTGATCATTCCCTCCTCATTAACTGACATACATAACTGTATCAGATCATTCCCTCCTTATTAACTGACATACATAACTGTATCTGATCATTTCCCCCTTCTTACCTAACATACATAACTAAATCTGATCATTCCCTCCTTCTTACCTGACAAACATAACTCTATCTGATTATTCCCTCCTTATTAACTAATATACATAACTCTATCTGATCATTCCCTATTTATTAACTGACATACATAATTGTATCTGATCATTCCCTCCTTATTAACTGACATACATAACTGTATCTGATCATTCCATCCTTATTAACTGACATACATAACTGTATCTGATCATTCCTTCCTTCTTACCTGACATACATAACTGTGTCTGATCATTCCCTCCTTCTTACCTGACATACATAACTGTATCTGATCATTCCCTCCTTCTTACCTGACATACATAACTGTATCTGATTATTCCCTCCTTATTAACTGACATACATAACTGTATCTAATCATTCCCTCCTTATTTACTGACATACATAACTGTATCTGATAATTCCCTCCTTATTTACTGACATACATAACTGTATCTGATCATTCCCTCTTTATTAACTGATATACATAACTGTATCTGATCATTCCCTCCTTATTACCTGACATACATAACTGTATCTGATCATTCCCTCCTTATTTACTGACATACATAACTGTATCTGTTCATTCCCTCCTTATTAACTGACATACATAACTGTATCTGATCATTCCCTCCTTATTACCTGACATACATAACTGTATCTGATCATTCCCTCCTTATTAACTGACATACATAACTGTATCTGATCATTCCCTCTTTATTAACTGACATACATAACTGTATCTGATCATTCCCTCCTCATTAACTGACATACATAACTGTGTCTGATCATTTCCTCCTTATTAACTGACATACATAACTGTATCTGATCATTCCCTCCTTATTAACTGACATACATAACTGTATCTGATCATTCCCTCCTCATTAACTGACATACAGAACTGTATCTAATCATTCCCTCCTTCTTACCTGACATACATAACTGTATCTGATCATTCCCTCCTTATTAACTGACATACATAACTGTATCTGATCATTCCCTCCTTCTTACCTGACATACATAACTGTATCTGATCATTCCCTCCTCATTAACTGACATACATAACTGTATCTGATCATTCCCTCCTCATTAACTGACATACATAACTGTATCTGATCATTCCCTCCTTATTAACTGACATACAGAACTAAATCTGATCATTAGTTCCTTATCAACTGACATACATAACTGTATCTGATAATTCCCTCCTCATTAACTGACATACATAACTGTATATGATAATTACCTCCTTATTAACTGGTATACCTAACTGTATCTGATCATTCCCTCCTCATTAAGTGACATACACAACTGTATCTGATCATTCCCTCCTTATTAACTGACATACATAACCGTATCTGATTATTCCCTTATTAACTGACATACATAAGTGTATCTGATCATTCCCTCCTAATTAACTGGCATACATAACTGTATCTGATCATTCCCTCCTTATTAACTGACATACATAACTGTATGTGATCATTCCCTCCTTATTAACTGACATACATAACTGTATCTCATCATTCCCTCCTTATTAACTGACATACATAACTGTATCTGATCATTCTCTCCTTATTAACTGACATACATAACTGTATCTGATTATTCCCTCCTTATTAACTGACATACATAACTGTATCTCATCATTCCCTCCTTATTAACTGACATACATAACTGTATGTGATCATTCCCTCCTTATTAACTGACATACATAACTGTATCTCATCATTCCCTCCTTATTAACTGACATACATAACTGTATCTGATCATTCCCTCTTTATTGCCTGACATACATAACTGTATCTGATCATTCCATCCTTATTAACTGACAAACATAACTGTATCTGATCATTCCCTCCTTATTAACTGACATACATAACTGTATGTGATCATTCCCTCCTTATTAACTGACATACATAACTGTATCTCATCATTCCCTCCTTATTAACTGACATACATAACTGTATCTGATCATTCCCTCTTTATTGCCTGACATACATAACTGTATCTGATCATTCCATCCTTATTAACTGACATACATAACTGTATCTGATCATTCCCTCCTTATTAACTGACATACATAACTGTATCTGATCATTCCCTCTTTATTGCCTGACATACATAACTGTATCTGATCATTCCCTCCTTATTTACTGACATACATAACTGTATCTGATAATTCCCTACTTATTTACTGACATACATAACTGTATCTGATCATTCCCTCCTTATTAACAGACATATATAACTGTATCTGATCATTCCCTCTTTATTAACTGATATACATAACTGTATCTGATAATTCCCTCCTTATTTACTGACATACATAACTGTATCTGTTCATTCCCTCCTTATTAACTGACATACATAACTGTATCTGATCATTCCCTCCTTATTACCTGACATACATAACTGTATCTGATCATTCCCTCCTTATTAACTGACATACATAACTGTATCTGATCATTCCCTCTTTATTAACTGACATACATAACTGTATCTGATCATTCCCTCCTCATTAACTGACATACATAACTGTGTCTGATCATTCCCTCCTTATTAACTGACATACATAACTGTATCTGATCATTCCCTCCTTATTAACTGACATACATAACTGTATCTAATCATTACCTCCATATTAACTCACATACATAACTGTATCTGATCATTCCCTCCTCATTAACTGATATACATAACTGTATCTGATCATTCCCTCCTCATTAACTGACATATATAACTGTATCTGATTATTCCTTCCTTATTAACTGACATACATAACTGTATCTGATCATTCCCTCCTCATTAACTGACATACATAACTGTATCTGATCATTCCCTCCTCATTAACTGACATACATAACTGTATCTGATTATTCCCTCCTCATTAACTGACATACATAACTGTATTTGATCATTCCCTCCTCATTAACTGACATCCATAACTGTATCTGATCATTCCCTACTTATTAACTGACATATATAACTGTATCTAATCATTCCCTCCTTCTTACCTGACATACATAACTGTATCTGATCATTCTCTCCTTATTAACTGACATACATAACTGTATCTGATCATTCCCTCTTTATTAACTGTTACATAACTGTATCTGATCATTCCCTCCTCATTAACTGACATACATAACTGTATCTAATAATTCCCTCCTTATTAACTGACATACATAACTGTATCTGATCATTCCCTCCTCATTAACTGACATACATAACTGTATCTGATCATTCCCTCCTCTTTAACTGACATATATAACTGTATCTGATCATTCCCTCCTTATTAACTGACATACAGAACTAAATCTGATCATTAGTTCCTTATCAACTGACATACATAACTGTATCTGATAATTCCCTCCTCATTAACTGACATACATAACTGTATATGATAATTACCTCCTTATTAACTGGTATACCTAACTGTATCTGATCATTCCCTCCTCATTAAGTGACATACACAACTGTATCTGATCATTCCCTCCTTATTAACTGACATACATAACCGTATCTGATTATTCCCTTATTAACTGACATACATAAGTGTATCTGATCATTCCCTCCTAATTAACTGGCATACATAACTGTATCTGATCATTCCCTCTTTATTAACTGACATACATAACTGTTTGTGATCATTCCCTCCTTATTAACTAACATACATAACTGTATCTGATCATTCCCTCCTTATTAACTGACATACATAACTGTATGTGATCATTCCATCCTTATTAACTGACATACATAACTGTATCTCATCATTCCCTCCTTATTAAGTGACATACATAACTGTATGTGATCATTCCCTCCTTATTAACTGACATACATAACTGTATGTGATCATTCCCTCCTTATTAACTGACATACATAACTGTATCTCATCATTCCCTCCTTATTAACTGACATACATAACTGTATCTGATCATTCCCTCCTTATTAACTGACATACATAACTGTATCTGATCATTCCCTCCTTATTAACTGACATACATAACTGTATCTGATCATTCCCTCTTTATTGCCTGACATACATAACTGTATCTGATCATTCCCTTCTTATTAACTGACATACATAACTGTATCTGATCATTCCCTCCTTATTAACTGACATACATAACTGTATCTGATCATTCCCTCCTTATTAACTGACATACATAACTGTATCTGATCATTCCCTCCTTATTAACTGACATACATAACTGTATCTGATCATTCCCTCCTTATTAACTGACATACATAACTGTGTCTGATCATTCTCTTATTAACTTACATACATAACTGTATCTGATCATTCCCTTATTAACTGACATATATTACTGTATCTGATCATTCCCTCCTTATTAACTGACATACATAACTAAATCTGATCATTCCTGCCTTATTAACTGACATACATAACTGTATCTGATCATTCCCTCATTAACTGAAATACATAACTGTATCTGATAATTCCCTCCTTATTAACTGACATACATAACTGTATCTGACCATTCCCTCTTTATTAACTGACATACATAACTGTATCTGATCATTCCCTCATTAACTGACATACATAACTGTATCTGACAATTCCCTCCTTATTAACTGACATACATAACTGTATCTGATAATTCCCTCCTTATTTACTGACATACATAACTGTATCTGATCATACCCTCCTTATTAACTGACATACATAGCTGTATCTGATCATTCCCTCTTTATTAACTGACATACATAACTGTATCTGATCATTCCCTCCTTATTTACTGACATACATAACTGTATCTGATCATTCCCTCCTTATTAACTGACATACATAACTGTATCTAATCATTCCCTCTTTATTAACTGACATACATAACTGTATCTGATCATTCCCTCCTCATTAACTGACATACATAACTGTATATGATCATTCCCTCTTTATTGCCTGACATACATAACTGCATCTGATCATTCCCTCCTTATTAACTGACATACATAACTGTATCTGATCATTCCCTCCTTATTAACTGACATACATAACTGTATCTGATCATTCCCTCCTTATTAACTGACATACATAACTGTGTCTGATCATTCTCTTATTAACTTACATACATAACTGTATCTGATCATTCCCTTATTAACTGACATACATAACTGTATCTGATCATTCCCTCCTTATTAACTGACATACAAAACTAAATCTGATCATTCCTGCCTTATTAACTGACATACATAACTGTATCTGATCATTCCCTCATTAACTGAAATACATAACTGTATCTGATAATTCCCTCCTTATTAACTGACATACATAACTGTATCTGACCATTCCCTCTTTATTAACTGACATACATAACTGTATCTGATCATTCCCTCATTAACTGACATACATAACTGTATCTGATAATTCCCTCCTTATTAACTGACATACAAAACTGTATCTGATCATTCCCTCCTTATTTACTGACATACATAACTGTATCTGATCATACCTTCCTTATTAACTGACATACATAGCTGTATCTGATCATTCCCTCTTTATTAACTGACATACATGTGACAGACCCTTCTGTCAGGACTGAAGGAGTTAATTGTGTTTAGCTAAGAAACTAATTTCTAAAGACAGAGTTGCTGGCTCCAGCTATAATCTAATTAGTGCTAAGCATTCTATTGTTTGATCACCTCCAGAGAGAAAACGCCTAAGTGATAAGAAGGGCCAAGAGTGTCTTGTGGTTGAAGTGTTTAAGTAATATAATTCTATTGTATCATGTCAAAGGGCTTGTTCCCTCCATGTAATGTACAACAGTCTTTCAACCCCCATCTGGGGGGGGGGGGGGGGTGTCAAACCTGTATAAATACTAGGCATCTAGCCTTTAATAAATGTCAGTCTGTTTTAAACCTGAAAACTGGCTTGGTTGTGAATTGCTGATTCCCTATGCAGGACATTGTTCATCTGGTATTAACCTTGGTATCCTGTTGGTACCGTAACAATTGGTGGCAAGCGACGGAATGAACCTTATCGCCCAGAAGAGCAACTACACAAGCCAGTAACCTCAGGAAGAGGGGGATTATTACAATACTGACTAAGATGGAAAAGAGAAAAGTAAATTTTGCAGCTTTTAAAAACTTCCTGGAAACAGAAGGAGAGATTGATGGGTACCTTGCGGATTTTGAGAGGCAATGTGCACTACACAAGGTACCCGCAGAGGACTGGGTCACGATATTATCTGGAAAATTATCCGGCCGGGCCAGAGAGGCTTTTCGGGCCATTCGAGATGAGGAAGTCAGGGATTATAATACGGTAAAAGAGGCTCTGCTCTCCAGGTATGCGGTTACTCCGGAGGCATACCGGAGGCGGTTCAGAGACACTGTTAAATTAGCTGGAGATTCCTACCTTGAGTGGGCATGTAAGGTGCACCGCACAGCAGCTCACTGGATAGCGGGGTGCCAAGCCATATCTGGGGAAGAGGTGCTGCAGCTATTCCTGTTGGAACATTGCTTCGACAAGTTACCCGCAGGAGTTCGAGAGTGGGTTCGGGACCGTAAACCCTCCACCCTGCAGGAAGCGGCTCGCTTGGCAGATGAGTATACGGATGCCCGCAAACTGGACACTGCTACCACTAAGCCCCCTGCTAGAGTGGAGTACAGACCCCCAGTCACCCCAGCAGCTGCCAGTTACCAAACCCCGGCGCACCGCTATACCACACGGCCTCCGGCCACGAACTACCCTCAGAGAGCCCTGTTCAATTTGCGGGGCTACTCACAACCGATTCGATGCTTTGGATGTAAGCAACTAGGGCACAAAAGACCAGAGTGTCCCCTAAACGCAGCGAACCAAGCGCAGTCCTGGAGAAGACCTGCCGGCGGAATCCCACGTAATCCTCAGCCTGCGGCCCGCTACGTAGAGGCGCAAGAATGCTGGAGCATCCTACATGAGGCAGACCTTGTGCAAGCTGCCCACCGGAATAACCGGCAACTGGTTAAAGTGAATGGGAAGAAGGTCAGTGGTCTACGGGATACTGGTGCTACCATGACCTTGCTTCAAAAGAACTTGGTGTCTGAGAAACAGTACACTGGAGACACTGTGGCTGTGAGGGTAGCAAGGGGCGATGTGTTCAGCCTACCTGTTGCCAGGGTACATTTGGATTGGGGAGTGGGCGCTAGACCTGTGAATGTGGGGGTCAAGAAGGACTTACCTGCTGATGTTCTTCTTGGAAATGACTTGGCCCCCCTTGTTTCTGCCTACGCTCCTATGGGTCCCGCTGATGTTAACTCTGTGACTACCCGTGCCCAGATCCGTGCAGCAGAGACTGACCCACCTGCTGCTAAGCCCCAGGACGCTGAGCTCAGTAAATCTCTATCCGCTATTGATATGTGGAGGTCCCGTTACAATGCGCTGATGAAGGAGAAGAGGAGCGCAGAGGAAAAAGCACGTTTAGAACGTGAATCTCTGCTAGACAAGCTGCACCGACAGACTGCAGAAAACACCAGCTTGAGAGTGGGACATGAAACCTTAAAGACAAACTTAGCGACACTTGAGGAGAAGCTGACGCTGGCTCATAGTGAGGTGCAGCAACTCAAGGGCACCCTATGTCAGTATGAAGGGATTGTGGATACCTATAAAGAGCAGGTACAGAAAACTCGTAAAGAAGCTGATGGGATTTTGAAGGACTGTTTAGCCCTAGTCTGGGCACTGAGGAAGTTGAACCCTTCTTTGTATGGACAGGAATTCTCTCTCATAACGGGAATATAGATGGATTGTCCTGGCAAACTGACATGCCTACCACCTCCTAGTCCGGTCATCCCCAGGTTGACCCGCCAAAGGGTCAAGCCGGGTCTGCCGGAGTGTTCCACAACGGGGGAGATATGTGACAGACCCTTCTGTCAGGACTGAAGGAGTTAATTGTGTTTAGCTAAGAAACTAATTTCTAAAGACAGAGTTGCTGGCTCCAGCTATAATCTAATTAGTGCTAAGCATTCTATTGTTTGATCACCTCCAGAGAGAAAACGCCTAAGTGATAAGAAGGGCCAAGAGTGTCTTGTGGTTGAAGTGTTTAAGTAATATAATTCTATTGTATCATGTCAAAGGGCTTGTTCCCTCCATGTAATGTACAACAGTCTTTCAACCCCCATCTGGGGGGGGGGGGTGTCAAACCTGTATAAATACTAGGCATCTAGCCTTTAATAAATGTCAGTCTGTTTTAAACCTGAAAACTGGCTTGGTTGTGAATTGCTGATTCCCTATGCAGGACATTGTTCATCTGGTATTAACCTTGGTATCCTGTTGGTACCGTAACAATACATAACTGTATCTGATCATTCCCTCCTTATTTACTGACATACATAACTGTATCTGATCATTCCCTCCTTATTAACTGACATACATAGCTGTATCTCATCATTCCCTCTTTATTAACTGACATATATAACTGTATCTGATCATTCCCTCCTTATTTACTGACATACATAACTGTATCTGATCAGTCCCTCCTTATTAACTGACATACATAACTGTATCTGACCATTCCCTCCTTATTAACTGACATACATAACTGTATCTGATCATTCCCTCTTTATTAACTGACATACATAACTGTATCTGATCATTCCCTCCTCATTAACTGACATACATAACTGTATCTGATCATTCCCTCCTTATTTACTGACATACATAACTGTATCTGATCATACCCTCCTTATTAACTGACATACATAACTGTATCTGATCATTCCCTCCTCATTAACTGACATATATAACTGTATCTGATTATTCCTTCCTTATTAACTGACATACATAACTGTATCTGATCATTCCCTCCTCATTAACTGACATACATAACTGTATCTGATCATTCCCTCCTCATTAACTGACATACATAACTGTATCTGATTATTCCCTCCTCATTAACTGACATACATAACTGTATTTGATCATTCCCTCCTCATTAACTGACATCCATAACTGTATCTGATCATTCCCTACTTATTAACTGACATATATAACTGTATCTAATCATTCCCTCCTTCTTACCTGACATACATAACTGTATCTGATCATTCCCTCCTTATTAACTGACATACATAACTGTATCTGATCATTCCCTCTTTATTAACTGTTACATAACTGTATCTGATCATTCCCTCCTCATTAACTGACATACATAACTGTATCTAATCATTCCCTCCTTATTAACTGACATACATAACTGTATCTGATCATTCCCTCCTCATTAACTGACATACATAACTGTATCTGATCATTCCCTCCTCTTTAACTGACATATATAACTGTATCTGATCATTCCCTCCTTATTAACTGACATACAGAACTAAATCTGATCATTAGTTCCTTATCAACTGACATACATAACTGTATCTGATAATTCCCTCCTCATTAACTGACATACATAACTGTATCTGATAATTACCTCCTTATTAACTGGTATACCTAACTGTATCTGATCATTCCCTCCTCATTAAGTGACATACACAACTGTATCTGATCATTCCCTCCTTATTAACTGACATACATAACTGTATCTGATCATTCCCTCCTTATTAACTGACATACATATAACTGTATCTTATCATTCCCTCCTTATTAACTGACATACCTAACTGTATCTGATCATTCCCTCCTCATTAAGTGACATACACAACTGTATCTGATCATTCCCTCCTTATTAACTGACATACACAACTGTATCTGATCATTCCCTCCTTATTAACTGACATACATAACTGTATCTGATCATTCCCTCCTTATTAACTGACATACACAACTGTATCTGATCATTCCCTCCTTATTAACTGACATACATAACCGTATCTGATTATTCCCTTATTAACTGACATACATAAGTGTATCTGATCATTCCCTCCTAATTAACTGGCATACATAACTGTATCTGATCATTCCCTCTTTATTAACTGACATACATAACTGTTTGTGATCATTCCCTCCTTATTAACTAACATACATAACTGTATCTGATCATTCCCTCCTTATTAACTGACATACATAACTGTATGTGATCATTCCATCCTTATTAACTGACATACATAACTGTATCTCATCATTCCCTCCTTATTAAGTGACATACATAACTGTATGTGATCATTCCCTCCTTATTAACTGACATACATAACTGTATGTGATCATTCCCTCCTTAGTAACTGACATACATAACTGTATCTCATCATTCCCTCCTTATTAACTGACATACATAACTGTATCTGATCATTCCCTCCTTATTAACTGACATACATAACTGTATCTGATCATTCCCTCCTTATTAACTGACATACATAACTGTATCTGATCATTCCCTCTTTATTGCCTGACATACATAACTGTATCTGATCATTCCCTCCTTATTAACTGACATACATAACTGTATCTGATCATTCCCTCCTTATTAACTGACATACATAACTGTATCTGATCATTCCCTCCTTATTAACTGACATACATAACTGTATCTGATCATTCCCTCCTTATTAACTGACATACATAACTGTGTCTGATCATTCTCTTATTAACTTACATACATAACTGTATCTGATCATTCCCTTATTAACTGACATACATTACTGTATCTGATCATTCCCTCCTTATTAACTGACATACATAACTAAATCTGATCATTCCTGCCTTATTAACTGACATACATAACTGTATCTGATCATTCCCTCATTAACTGAAATACATAACTGTATCTGATAATTCCCTCCTTATTAAATGACATACATAACTGTATCTGACCATTCCCTCTTTATTAACTGACATACATAACTGTATCTGATCATTCCCTCATTAACTGACATACATAACTGTATCTGACAATTCCCTCCTTATTAACTGACATACATAACTGTATCTGATAATTCCCTCCTTATTTACTGACATACATAACTGTATCTGATCATACCCTCCTTATTAACTGACATACATAGCTGTATCTGATCATTCCCTCTTTATTAACTGACATACATAACTGTATCTGATCATTCCCTCCTTATTTACTGACATACATAACTGTATCTGATCATTCCCTCCTTATTAACTGACATACATAACTGTATCTGATCATTCCCTCTTTATTAACTGACATACATAACTGTATCTGATCATTCCCTCCTCATTAACTGACATACATAACTGTATATGATCATTCCCTCTTTATTGCCTGACATACATAACTGCATCTGATCATTCCCTCCTTATTAACTGACATACATAACTGTATCTGATCATTCCCTCCTTATTAACTGACATACATAACTGTATCTGATCATTCCCTCCTTATTAACTGACATACATAACTGTGTCTGATCATTCTCTTATTAACTTACATACATAACTGTATCTGATCATTCCCTTATTAACTGACATACATAACTGTATCTGATCATTCCCTCCTTATTAACTGACATACAAAACTAAATCTGATCATTCCTGCCTTATTAACTGACATACATAACTGTATCTGATCATTCCCTCATTAACTGAAATACATAACTGTATCTGATAATTCCCTCCTTATTAACTGACATACATAACTGTATCTGACCATTCCCTCTTTATTAACTGACATACATAACTGTATCTGATCATTCCCTCATTAACTGACATACATAACTGTATCTGATAATTCCCTCCTTATTAACTGACATACAAAACTGTATCTGATCATTCCCTCCTTATTTACTGACATACATAACTGTATCTGATCATACCTTCCTTATTAACTGACATACATAGCTGTATCTGATCATTCCCTCTTTATTAACTGACATACATAACTGTATCTGATCATTCCCTCCTTATTTACTGACATACATAACTGTATCTGATCATTCCCTCCTTATTAACTGACATACATAGCTGTATCTCATCATTCCCTCTTTATTAACTGACATATATAACTGTATCTGATCATTCCCTCCTTATTTACTGACATACATAACTGTATCTGATCAGTCCCTCCTTATTAACTGACATACATAACTGTATCTGACCATTCCCTCCTTATTAACTGACATACATAACTGTATCTGATCATTCCCTCTTTATTAACTGACATACATAACTGTATCTGATCATTCCCTCTTTATTAACTGACATACATAACTGTATCTGATCATTCCCTCCTCATTAACTGACATACATAACTGTATCTGACCATTCCCTCCTCATTAACTGACATACATAACTGTATCTGATCATTCCCTCCTTATTTACTGACATACATAACTGTATCTGATCATTCCCTCCTTATTTACTGACATACATAACTGTATCTGATCATACCCTCCTTATTAACTGACATACATAACTGTATCTGATCATTCCCTCCTTATTAACTGACATACATAACTGTATCTGATCATTCCCTCTTTATTAACTGACATACATAACTGTATCTGATCATTCCCTCCTCATTAACTGACATACATAACTGTATCTGATCATTCCCTCTTTATTAACTGACATACATAACTGTATCTGATCATTCCCTCCTTATTAACTGACATACATAACTGTATCTGATCATTCCCTCCTCATTAACTGACATACATAACTGTGTCTGATCATTCCCTCCTTATTAACTGACATACATAACTGTATCTGATCATTCCCTCCTTATTAACTGACATACATAACTGTATCTGATCATTCCCTCCTTATTAACTGACATACATAACTGTATCTGATCATTCCCTCCTTATTAACTGGCATACATAACTGTATCTGATCATTCCTTCCTTCTTACCTGACATACATAACTGTGTCTGATCATTTCCTCCTTATTAACTGACATACATAACTGTATCTGATCATTCCCTCTTTATTAACTGACATACATAACTGTATCTGATCATTCCCTCCTCATTAACTGACATACATAACTGTATCTGATCATTCCCTCTTTATTAACTGACATACATAACTGTATCTGATCATTCCCTCCTCATTAACTGACATACATAACTGTATCTGACCATTCCCTCCTCATTAACTGACATACATAACTGTATCTGATCATTCCCTCCTTATTTACTGACATACATAACTGTATCTGATCATTTCCTCCTTATTTACTGACATACATAACTGTATCTGATCATACCCTCCTTATTAACTGACATACATAACTGTATCTGATCATTCCCTCCTTATTAACTGACATACATAACTGTATCTGATCATTCCCTCCTTATTAACTGACATACATAACTGTATCTGATCATTCCCTCCTTATTAACTGACATACATAACTGTATCTGATCATTCCCTCCTTATTAACTGACATACATAACTGTATCTGATCATTCCCTCTTTATTAACTGACATACATAACTGTATCTGATCATTCCCTCCTCATTAACTGACATACATAACTGTATCTGATCATTCCCTCCTTATTAACTGACATACATAACTGTATCTGATCATTCCCTCCTCATTAACTGACATACATAACTGTATCTGATCATTCCCTCCTCATTAACTGACATACATAACTGTATCTGATCATTCCCTCCTTATTTACTGACATACATAACTGTATCTGATCATTCCCTCCTTATTTACTGACATACATAACTGTATCTGATCATTCCCTCCTTATTAACTGACATACATAACTGTATCTGATCATTCCCTCCTTATTAACTGACATACATAACTGTATCTGATCATTCCCTCTTTATTAACTGACATACATAACTGTATCTGATCATTCCCTCCTCATTAACTGACATACATAACTGTATCTGATCATTCCCTCTTTATTAACTGACATACATAACTGTATCTGATCATTCCCTCCTTATTAACTGACATACATAACTGTATCTGATCATTCCCTCCTTATTAACTGACATACATAACTGTATCTGATCATTCCCTCCTCATTAACTGACATACATAACTGTGTCTGATCATTTCCTCCTTATTAACTGACATACATAACTGTATCTGACCATTCCCTCCTTATTAACTGACATACATAACTGTATCTGACCATTCCCTCCTTATTAACTGACATAAATAACTGAATCTGATCAGTCCCTCCTTATTAACTGACATACATAACTGTATCTGACCATTCCCTCCTTATTAACTGACATACATAACTGTATCTGATCATTCCCTCCTTATTAACTGACATACATAACTAAATCTGATCATTACCTCCTTATTAACTGACATACATAACTGTATCTGATCATTCCCTCCTCATTAACTGACATACATAACTGTATCTGATCATTCCCTCCTTATTAACTGACATACATAACTGTATTTGATCATTCCCTCCTCATTAACTGACATGCATAACTGTATCTGATCATTCCCTCCTCATTAACTGACATCCATAACTGTATCTGATCATTCCCTCCTTATTAACTGACATACATAACTGTATCTGATCATTCCCTCCTTATTAACTGACATACATAACTGTATCTGATCATTCCCTCATTTACTGACATACATAACTGTATCTGATCATTCCCTCCTTATTAACTGACATACATAACTGTTTCTGATCATTCCCTCCTTATTAACTGACATACATAACTGTATCTGATCATTCCCTCCTTATTAACTGACATACATAACTAAATCTGATAGTTCCCTCCTTATTAACTGACATACATAACTGTATCTGATTATTCCCTCCATATTAACTGACATACATAACTGTATCTGATTATTCCCTCCATATTAACTGACATACATAACTGTATTTGATTATTCCCTCCATATTAACTGACATACATAACTGTATCTGATTATTCCCTCCATATTAACTGACATACATAACTGTATCTGATTATTCCCTCCATATTAACTGACATACATAACTGTATCTGATCATTCCCTCCTCATTAACTGACATACATAACTGTATCTGACCATTCCCTCCTCATTAACTGACATACATAACTGTATCTGATCATTCCCTCCTTATTTACTGACATACATAACTGTATCTGATCATTCCCTCCTTATTTACTGACATACATAACTGTATCTGATCATACCCTCCTTATTAACTGACATACATAACTGTATCTGATCATTCCCTCCTTATTAACTGACATACATAACTGTATCTGATCATTCCCTCTTTATTAACTGACATACATAACTGTATCTGATCATTCCCTCCTCATTAACTGACATACATAACTGTATCTGATCATTCCCTCTTTATTAACTGACATACATAACTGTATCTGATCATTCCCTCCTTATTAACTGACATACATAACTGTATCTGATCATTCCCTCCTCATTAACTGACATACATAACTGTGTCTGATCATTTCCTCCTTATTAACTGACATACATAACTGTATCTGATCATTCCCTCCTTATTAACTGACATACATAACTGTATCTGATCATTCCCTCCTTATTAACTGACATACATAACTGTATCTGATCATTCCCTCCTTATTAACTGGCATACATAACTGTATCTGATCATTCCTTCCTTCTTACCTGACATACATAACTGTGTCTGATCATTTCCTCCTTATTAACTGACATACATAACTGTATCTGATCATTCCCTCTTTATTAACTGACATACATAACTGTATCTGATCATTCCCTCCTCATTAACTGACATACATAACTGTATCTGATCATTCCCTCTTTATTAACTGACATACATAACTGTATCTGATCATTCCCTCCTCATTAACTGACATACATAACTGTATCTGACCATTCCCTCCTCATTAACTGACATACATAACTGTATCTGATCATTCCCTCCTTATTTACTGACATACATAACTGTATCTGATCATTCCCTCCTTATTTACTGACATACATAACTGTATCTGATCATACCCTCCTTATTAACTGACATACATAACTGTATCTGATCATTCCCTCCTTATTAACTGACATACATAACTGTATCTGATCATTCCCTCCTTATTAACTGACATACATAACTGTATCTGATCATTCCCTCCTTATTAACTGACATACATAACTGTATCTGATCATTCCCTCCTTATTAACTGACATACATAACTGTATCTGATCATTCCCTCTTTATTAACTGACATACATAACTGTATCTGATCATTCCCTCCTCATTAACTGACATACATAACTGTATCTGATCATTCCCTCTTTATTAACTGACATACATAACTGTATCTGATCATTCCCTCCTCATTAACTGACATACATAACTGTATCTGATCATTCCCTCCTCATTAACTGACATACATAACTGTATCTGATCATTCCCTCCTTATTTACTGACATACATAACTGTATCTGATCATTCCCTCCTTATTTACTGACATACATAACTGTATCTGATCATACCCTCCTTATTAACTGACATACATAACTGTATCTGATCATTCCCTCCTTATTAACTGACATACATAACTGTATCTGATCATTCCCTCTTTATTAACTGACATACATAACTGTATCTGATCATTCCCTCCTCATTAACTGACATACATAACTGTATCTGATCATTCCCTCCTTATTAACTGACATACATAACTGTATCTGATCATTCCCTCCTTATTAACTGACATACATAACTGTATCTGATCATTCCCTCCTTATTAACTGACATACATAACTGTATCTGATCATTCCCTCCTCATTAACTGACATACATAACTGTGTCTGATCATTTCCTCCTTATTAACTGACATACATAACTGTATCTGACCATTCCCTCCTTATTAACTGACATACATAACTGTATCTGACCATTCCCTCCTTATTAACTGACATAAATAACTGAATCTGATCAGTCCCTCCTTATTAACTGACATACATAACTGTATCTGACCATTCCCTCCTTATTAACTGACATACATAACTGTATCTGATCATTCCCTCCTTATTAACTGACATACATAACTAAATCTGATCATTACCTCCTCATTAACTGACATACATAACTGTATCTGATCATTCCCTCCTCATTAACTGACATACATAACTGTATCTGATCATTCCCTCCTTATTAACTGACATACATAACTGTATTTGATCATTCCCTCCTCATTAACTGACATGCATAACTGTATCTGATCATTCCCTCCTCATTAACTGACATCCATAACTGTATCTGATCATTCCCTCCTTATTAACTGACATACATAACTGTATCTGATCATTCCCTCCTTATTAACTGACATACATAACTGTATCTGATCATTCCCTCCTTATTAACTGACATACATAACTGTATCTGATCATTCCCTCATTTACTGACATACATAAATGCAGTGTAGGGCTTAGTATAAGCCTGGAGCAGTCTAAGGGTTAAGGCTGTAGGAGAGTGGGTTAGAAGAGAGAGGGAAGGTGCTGGGTGCAACATTGTTGCAATTTAGGGTAGGCCCCTCCTTACCAGTAGATAAGCCAAGTTCTCCCTTGCAACTTCCTCTTCTTCTCCGGATCCTGGCTGAAGCAGTTTTTTCTTAGCAGTTCTGTCATCACCAGTGCAGCTATGCATCGTTCCAGGCGTTCCACTCTGCCTCCCAGACGTTACCAGTCGGAACAGGAACCTCCTGCACCTGCAAAAGAAAAAATAAAGATAAGTGTTCAATCTATTTCTGAGGAGGATTTAGATATCATTCCCCCAACTCAATATACTACTGTTGTGTCAGCCCAGGTTCATAATGTGGAAGAGCAGGGACCTATTGATATTGAGTTAGCTCAGGAATCCCCCAGACCTCAAGCATTGCAGACCCAGCAGGCTAATTTACCCCTTGATAGTGTACAGGCCTCATTTTTAAGTGCTGTACCCCCTGCTGCTATGTCAGCAGTTTCTGACCTATTGAAAAACATAATATCCGCTATGGCTGCAGCCTCCCCAGGGCCCAGTGTGACACCAGCTGTTTTCCCTCCTGATCCTTCTAGTCAGGATCCGGATCCATAACTGTTTCTGATCATTCCCTCCTTATTAACTGACATACATAACTGTATCTGATCATTCCCTCCTTATTAACTGACATACATAACTAAATCTGATAGTTCCCTCCTTATTAACTGACATACATAACTGTATCTGATTATTCCCTCCATATTAACTGACATACATAACTGTATCTGATTATTCCCTCCATATTAACTGACATACATAACTGTATTTGATTATTCCCTCCATATTAACTGACATACATAACTGTATCTGATTATTCCCTCCATATTAACTGACATACATAACTGTATCTGATTATTCCCTCCATATTAACTGACATACATAACTGTATCTGATCAGTCCCTTATTAACTGACATACATAACTAAATCTGATCATTCCCTTATTAACTGACATACATAACTGTATCTGATCATTCCCTCCTTATTTACTGACAAACATAACTGTATCTGATCATTCCCTCCTTATTAACTGACATACATAACTGTATCTGATCATTCCCTTATTAACTAACATAAATAACTGTATCTGATCATTCCCTTCTTATTAACTGACATACGTAACTGTATCTGATCATTCCCTCCTTATTAACTGACATACATAACTGTATCTGACCATTCCCTTATTAACTGACATACATAACTGTATCTGACCATTCCCTTATTAACAGACATACATAACTGTATCTGACCATTCCCTTATTAACTGACATACATAACTGTATCGGACCATTCCCTCCTTATTAACTGACATACATAACTAAATCTGATCATTCCCTCCTTATTAACTGACATACATAACTGTATCTGATCATTCACTCCTTATTAACTGACATACATAACTGTATCTGATCATTCCCTATTTATTAACTGACATACATAACTGTGTCTGATCATTCCCTCCTTATTAACTGACATACATAACAAAATCTGATCATTCCCTCATTTACTGACATACATAACAAAATCTGATCATTCCCTCCTTATTAACTGACATACATAACTGTATCTGATCATTCCCTCTTTATTAACTGACATACATAACTGTATCTGATCATTCCCCCCTTCTTACCTAACATACATAACTAAATCTGATCATTCCCTCCTTCTTACCTGACAAACATAACTGTATCTGATTATTCCCTCCTTATTAACTAATATACATAACTCTATCTGATCATTCCCTATTTATTAACTGACATACATAACTGTATCTGATCATTCCTTCCTTCTTACCTGACATACATAACTGTATCTGATCATTCCCTCCTTAATACCTGACATACATAACTAAATCTGATCATTCCCTCTTTATTACCTGACATACATAACTAAATCTGATCATTACCTCTTTATTACCTGACATACATAACTGTATCTGATCATTTCCTCTTTATTAACTGACATACATAACTGTGTCTGATCATTCCCTCCTCATTACCTGACATAGATAACTGTATCTGATCATTCCCTCCTCATTAACTGACATACATAACTGTTTCTGATCATTCCCTCCTTATTAACTGACATACATAACTGTATCTGATCATTCCCTCTTTATTACCTGACATACATAACTGTATCTTATCATTCCCGCCTTATTAACTGACATACATAACTGTGTCTGATCATTCCCTCCTCATTACCTGACATAGATAACTGTATCTGATCATTCCCTCCTCATTAACTGACATACATAACTGTTTCTGATCATTCTCTCCTCATTACCTGACATACATAACTGTATCTGATCATTCCCTCTTTATTACCTGACATACATAACTGTATCTTATCATTCCCGCCTTATTAACTGACATACATAACTAAATCTGATCATTCCCTCTTTATTACCTGACATACATAACTGTATCTTATCATTCCCGCCTTATTAACTGACATACATAACTGTATCTGATCATTCCCTCCTTATTAACTGACATACATAACTGTATCTGATCATTCCCTCCTTATTAACTGACATACATAACTGTATCTGATCATTCCCTCCTTATTAACTGACATACATAACTGTATCTGATCATTCCCTCCTTATTAACTGACATACATAACTGTATCTGATCATTCCCTCCTTATTAACTGACATACATAACTGTATCTCATCATTACCTCCTCCTTACCTGACATACGGCTAGATTACGAGTTTTGCGTTATGAGTGAAAAAGCCTCATAACGCTGCTTTTTCACTACCGCTGGTATTACGAGTCTTCTAGGTACAGCTGTACCACACACCTTTTTTGCCATCATGCAACATAACTACCGCACCTTTAAAAAAGTCATTTTTCAATGGGACTTCCACAGCGCCGGTATTACGAGTTTGCCTGTCCGGCCAAAAGGTGAGCAGTACAGCCTATAACTACAAGATCTCTACTGCCACCTGAAAGTCAGTAGTTATGGGTTTTACATTACAGAGCTGTATCATAAAACTCATAACTAAAGTGTTACAAAGTACACTAACACCCATAAACTACCTATTAACCCCTAAACCGAGGCCCTCCCACATCACAAACACTAAAATAAAATTCTTTACCCCTAATCTGCCTCTCCGGACATCGCCGCCACTATAATAAACATATTAACCCCTTAACCGCCGCACTCCAGCACTAGCTAAATATTATTAACCCCTAATCTGCTGCCCCAATGTTGTTGCCACCTACATACACTTATTAACCCCTAATCTGCTGCCCCAATGTTTCCGCCACTATACTAAAGTTTGATTGGATCAGCCAATAGGATTAAAGCTCAATCCTAAAAAAAAATTACCCTTTAATTTCGATTGGCTGATAGAATTCTATCAGCCAATAGGAATTCAAGGGACGCTATCTTGGATGATGTCCCTTAAAGGGAACCTTCAGTGTACGGCTGGGACCATATGAAGAGGATGCTCCGCAACGGATGTCTTGAAGATGGAGCCGCTCCACGTCGCAAGGATAAAGATAGAAGATGTCACCTGGATGAAGACTTCTGCCCACCTGGAGGACAACTTCTTGCCACTTGGATGAAGACTTCTTCCGGCTGGATGAGGATGGATGTCCGGTCTTCAAAACTGTAAGTGGATCGTCAGGTGTTAGTGTTAGGTTTTTTTAAGGGTTTATTGGGTGGGTTTTATTTTTAGATTAGGGACTTTGGGCACCGTAAAAGAGCTAAATGCCATTTTAAGGGCAATGCCCACACAAATGCCCTTTTCAGGGCAATGGGGAGCTTAGGTTTTTTAGTTAGGTTTTTATTTGGGGGGGAGTTGGTTGTGTGGGTGGTGGGTTTTACTGTTGGGGGGTTGTTTGTATTTTTTTTATACAGGTAAAAGAGCTGATTTTTTTGGGGCAATGCCCCGCAAAAGGCCCTTTTAAGGGCTATTGAAGTTTAGTGTAGGCTAGGGTTTTATTATATTGGGGGCCTTTTTTTATTTTGATAAGGCTATTAGATTAGGAGTAATTCATTTTTATTTTTTATAATTTCTTTTTTATTTTGTGTAATTTAGTGTTTATTATTTTTTGTAATTTAGATAAATGTATTTTTTAAATTTAATTTTTTTAATTGTAGTGTAATGTTAGGTGTTAGTGTAACTCAGGTTAGGTTTTATTTTACAGGTAAATTTGTATTTATTTTAGCTAGGTAGTCAGTAAATAGTTATTAACTATTTACTAACTAGTCTACCTAATTAAAATAAATACAAACTTAGCTGTGAAATAAAAATAAAACCTAAGATAGCTACAATGTAACTATTAGTTATATTGTAGCTAGCTTAGGGTTTATTTTACAGGTAAGTATTTAGTCTTAAATAGGTATTATTTAGGTAATAATAGTAATTTTTATTTAGATTTATTTTAATTATATTAAAGTTAGGGGTGTTAGGGTTCCGTTAGCGGTTAATATATTTATTTAGTGTTAGTGATGGGGGAGGCCAGAGGTTTAGGGGTTAATAACTTAAGTATAGTGGCGGCGGCAACGTTGGGGGCGGCAGATTAGGGGTTAATAAGTATAGGTAGGTGGCAGCGACATTGGTGGCGGCAGATTAGGGGTTAATAAGTATAGGTAGGTGGCAGCGACATTGGTGGCGGCAGATTAGGGGTTAATAAGTATAGGTAGGTGGCGGCGACATTAGTTGCGGCAGATTAGGGGTTAATAAGTATAGGTAAGTGGCGGCGACGTTGGGGGTGGCAGATTAGGGGTTAATAAATTTATGTAGGTGGCGACAACATTTGGGGCGGCAGAAACAGCAGTTATGAAGCAGCGGTCTAAAGACCGCTGCTCCAAAACCCTGTCCGCCTGCTCTGAGGAGGCGGACGGGAATCCCCACAATTCAACCCAATCGAGTACGATCGGGTTGATTGACACCCCCTGCTGCTGGCC
The DNA here is from genome assembly GCF_027579735.1 of Bombina bombina. NCBI lineage: Eukaryota > Metazoa > Chordata > Amphibia > Anura > Bombinatoridae > Bombina > Bombina bombina. Next base: position 1,156,198,919 of record NC_069504.1, read on the forward strand.
CATTGGCCGCGAGTCTGCAGAGTCTGTGAGCTGCTGGTGCAATGCTGAATACGGCGAGCGTATTGCTCACCACATTCAGCGAAATCTTGCGGACCTGATCTGCACTGTCGGAGCAGGTCCGCAAGACCATTGATAATTTGGAATCAATAAGTGTAATGTAGGTGTCGGCGATGTCGGGGCGGCAGATTAGGGGAGTTTAGACTCAGGGTTTATGTTAGGGTGTTAGGTTTAAACATGCATTTTTTTTTCCCTCATAGACATCAATGGGGCTGCGTTACGGAACTTTACGCTCCATCAATGCATGTGTTAGGCTTCTTTTAGCCGGCTCTCCCCATTGATGTCTATGGGGAAATCATGCATGAGCATGTCAAAGCAGCTCAAAGCATATCAGGTAAGTCTCTGGCCCTGCAGCCCCTCTGTCACATACTTATAACATAAATCAGATAAGTCTCTGGTACTGCAGCCCCTCTGTCACATATTTATATCATACATCAGATAAGTCTCTGGCCCTGCAGCCCCTCTGTCACATACTTATATCCTACATCAGATAAGTCTCTGGCACTGCAGCCCCTCTGTCACATACTTATATCATACATCAGGTAAGTCTCTGGCCCTGCAGCCCCTCTGTCACATACTTATATCATACATCAGATAAGTCTCTAGCACTGCAGCCCCTCTGTCACATACTTATATCCTACATCAGATAAGTCTCTAGCACTGCAGCCCCTCTGTCACATACTTATATCATACATCAGATAAGTCTCTGGTACTGCAGCCCCTCTGTCACATACTTATATCATACATCAGATAAATCTCTAGCACTGCAGCCCCTCTGTCACATACTTATATCATACATCAGATAAATCTCTAGCACTGCAGCCCCTCTGTCACATACTTATATCATACATCAGATAAGTCTCTGGTGCTGCAGCCCCTCTGTCACATACTTATATCATACATCAGATAAGTTTCTAGCACTGCAGCCCCTCTGTCACATACTTATATCATACATCAGATAAGTCTCTGGTACTGCAGCCCCCCTGTCACATACTTATATCATACATCAGATAAGTCTCTAGCACTGCAGCCCCTCTATCACATACTTATATCATACATCAGATAAGTCTCTAGCACTGCAGCCCCTCTGTCACATACTTATATCATACATCAGATAAGTCTCTAGTACTGCAGCCCCTCTGTCACATACTTATATCATACATCAGATAAGTCTCTAGCACTGCAGCCCCTCTGTCACATACTTATATCATACATCAGATAAGTCTCTAGCACGGCAGCCCCTCTGTCACATACTTATATCATACATCAGATAAGTCTCTGGTACTGCAGCCCCTCTGTCACATACTTATATCATACATCAGATAAGTCTCTGGTACTGCAGCCCCTCTGTCACATACTTATATCATACATCAGATAAGTCTCTAGCACTGCAGCTTCTCTGTCACATACTTATATCATACATCAGATAAGTCTCTAGTACTGCAGCCCCTCTGTCACATACTTATATCATACATCAGATAAGTCTCTAGCACTGCAGCCCCTCTGTCACATACTTATATCATACATCAGATAAGGCTCTAGCACTGCAGCCCCTCTGTCACATACTTATATCATACATCAGATAAGTCTCTAGCACTGCAGTCCCTCTGTCACATACTTATATCATACATCAGATAAGTCTCTAGCACTGCAGCCCCTCTGTCACATACTTATATCATACATCAGATAAGTCTCTGGTACTGCAGCCCTCTGTCACATACTTATATCATACATCAGATAAGACTCTAGTACTGCAGCCCCTCTGTCACATACTTATATCATACATCAGATAAGACTCTAGCACTGCAGCCCCTCTGTCACATACTTATATCATACATCAGATAAGTCTCTAGTACTGCAGCCCCTCTGTCACATACTTATATCATACATCAGATAAGTCTCTAGTACTGCAGCCCCTCTGTCACATACTTATATCATACATCAGATAAGTCTCTAGCACTGCAGCCCCTCTGTCACATACTTATATCATACATCAGATAAGTCTCTAGCACTGCAGCCCCTCTGTCACATACTTATATCATACATCAGACAACTCTCTAGCACTACAGCCCCTCTGTCACATACTTATATCATACATCAGATAAGTCTCTATCACTGCAGCCCCTCTGTCACATACTTATATCATACATCAGATAAGTCTCTAGCACTGCAGCCCTCTGTCACATACTTATATCATACATCAGATAAGTCTCTAGCACTGCAGCCCCTCTGTCACATACTTATATCATACATCAGATAAGTCTCTAGCACTGCAGCCCCTCTGTCACATACTTATATCATACATCAGATAAGTCTCTAGCACTACAGCCTCTCTGTCACATACTTATATCATACATCAGATAAGTCTCTAGCACTGCAGCCTCTCTGTCACATACTTATATCATACATCAGATAAGTCTCTAGCACTGCAGCCCCTCTGTCACATACTTATATCATACATCAGATAAGTCTCTGGCACTGCAGCACCTCTGTCACATACTTATATCATACATCAGATAAGTCTCTAGCACTGCAGCCCCTCTGTCACATACTTATATCATACATCAGATAAGTCTCTGGTACTGCAGCCCCTCTGTCACATACTTATATCATACATCAGATAAGTCTCTGGTACTGCAGTCCCTCTGTCACAAACTTATATCATACATCAGATAAGTCTCTGGTACTGCAGTCCCTCTGTCACATACTTATATCATACATCAGATAAGTCTCTAGCACTGCAGCCCCTCTGTCACATACTTATATCATACATCAGATAAGTCTCTGGCACTGCAGCACCTCTGTCACATACTTATATCATACATCAGATAAGTCTCTAGCACTGCAGCCCCTCTGTCACATACTTATATCATACATCAGATAAGTCTCTGGTACTGCAGCCCCTCTGTCACATACTTATATCATACATCAGATAAGTCTCTGGTACTGCAGTCCCTCTGTCACAAACTTATATCATACATCAGATAAGTCTCTGGTACTGCAGTCCCTCTGTCACATACTTATATCATACATCAGATAAGTCTCTGGTACTGCAGTCCCTCTGTCACATACTTATATCATACATCAGATAAGTCTCTGGTACTGCAGTCCCTCTGTCACATACTTATATCATAAATCAGATAAGTCTCTAGCACTGCAGCCCCTCTGTCACATACTTATATCATACATCAGATAAGTCTCTAGCACTGCAGCCCCTCTGTCACATACTTATATCATACATCAGATAAGTCTCTAGCACTGCAGTCCCTCTGTCACATACTTATATCATACATCAGATAAGTCTCTAGCACTGCAGCCCCTCTGTCACATACTTATATCATACATCAGATAAGTCTCTGGTACTGCAGCCCTCTGTCACATACTTATATCATACATCAGATAAGTCTCTAGTACTGCAGCCCCTCTGTCACATACTTATATCATACATCAGATAAGTCTCTGGTACTGCAGCCCCTCTGTCACATACTTATATCATACATCAGATAAGTCTCTGGTACTGCAGCCTCTCTGTCACATACTTATATCATACATCAGATAAGTCTCTGGTACTGCAGCCCCTCTGTCACATACTTATATCATACATCAGATAAGTCTCTAGCACTGCAGCCCCTATGTCACATACTTATATCATACATCAGATAAGTCTCTGGTACTGCAGTCCCTCTGTCACATACTTATATCATACATCAGATAAGTCTCTAGCACTGCAGCCCCTCTGTCACATACTTATATCATACATCAGATAAGTCTCTAGCACTGCAGCCCCTCTGTCACATACTTATATCATACATCAGATAAGTCTCTGGTACTGCAGCCCCTCTGTCACATACTTATATATCATACATCAGATAAGTCTCTGGCACTGCAGCACCTCTGTCACATACTTATATCATACATCAGATAAGTCTCTAGCACTGCAGCCCCTCTGTCACATACTTATATCATACATCAGATAAGTCTCTAGCACTGCAGCCTCTCTGTCACATACTTATATCATACATCAGATAAGTCTCTGGTACTGCAGCCCCTCTGTCACACACTTATATCATACATCAGATAAGTCTCTGGTACTGCAGTCCCTCTGTCACATACTTATATCATACATCAGATAAGTCTCTAGCACTGCAGCCCCTCTGTCACATACTTATATCATACATCAGATAAGTCTCTAGCACTGCAGAACCTCTGTCACATACTTATATCATACATCAGATAAGTCTCTAGCACTGCAGCCTCTCTGTCACATACTTATATCATACATCAGATAAGTCTCTAGCACTGCAGCACCTCTGTCACATACTTATATCATACATCAGATAAGTCTCTAGCACTGCAGCCTATCTGTCACATACTTATATCATACATCAGATAAGTCTCTGGCACTGCAGCACCTCTGTCACATACTTATATCATACATCAGATAAGTCTCTAGCACTGCAGCCCCTCTGTCACATACTTATATCATACATCAGATAAGTCTCTGGCACTACAGCCCCTCTGTTACATACTTATATCATACATCAGATAAGTCTCTAGCACTGCAGCCCCTCTGTCACATACTTATATCATACATCAGATAAGTCTCTGGTACTGCAGCCCCTCTGTCACATACTTATATCATACATCAGATAAGTCTCTGGTACTGCAGTCCCTCTGTCACAAACTTATATCATACATCAGATAAGTCTCTAGCACTGCAGCCCCTCTGTCACATACTTATATCATACATCAGATAAGTCTCTAGCACTGCAGCACCTCTGTCACATACTTATATCATACATCAGATAAGTCTCTAGCACTGCAGCACCTCTGTCACATACTTATATCACACATCAGATAAGTCTCTAGCACTGCAGCACCTCTGTCACATACTTATATCATACATCAGATAAGTCTCTAGCACTGCAGCCCCTCTGTCACATACTTATATCATACATCAGATAAGTCTCTAGCACTGCAGCCCCTCTGTCACATACTTATATCATACATCAGATAAGTCTCTAGTACTGCAGCCCCTCTGTCACATACTTATATCATACATCAGATAAGTCTCTGGTACTGCAGTCCCTCTGTCACAAACTTATATCATACATCAGATAAGTCTCTAGCACTGCAGCCCCTCTGTCACATACTTATATCATACATCAGATAAGTCTCTGGTACTGCAGTCCCTCTGTCACAAACTTATATCATACATCAGATAAGTCTCTAGCACTGCAGCCCCTCTGTCACATACTTATATCATACATCAGATAAATCTCTAGCACTGCAGCCCCTCTGTCACATACTTATATCATACATCAGATAAGTCTCTAGCACTGCAGCCCCTCTGTCACATACTTATATCATACATCAGATAAGTCTCTAGCACTACAGCCCCTCTGTCACATACTTATATCATACATCAGATAAGTCTCTAGCACTGCAGCACCTCTGTCACATACTTATATCATATATCAGATAAGTCTCTGGTACTGCAGCCCTCTATCACATACTTATATCATACATCAGATAAGTCTCTAGCACTGCAGCCAATCTGTCACATACTTATATCATACATCAGATAAGTCTCTGGTACTGCAGCCCCTCGGTCACATACTTATATCATACATCAGATAAGTCTCTAGCACTGCAGCCCCTCTGTCACATACTTATATCATACATCAGATAAGTCTCTGGTACTGCAGCCCCTCTGTCACATACTTATATCATACATCAGATAAGTCTCTAGCACTGCAGCCCCTCTGTCACATACTTATATCATACATCAGATAAGTCTCTAGCACTGCAGCCCCTCTGTCACATACTTATATCATACATCAGATAAGTCTCTAGCACTGCAGCCTATCTGTCACATACTTATATCATACATCAGATAAGTCTCTGGCACTGCAGCACCTCTGTCACATACTTATATCATACATCAGATAAGTCTCTAGCACTGCAGCCCCTCTGTCACATACTTATATCATACATCAGATAAGTCTCTGGTACTGCAGCCCCTCTGTCACATACTTATATCATACATCAGATAAGTCTCTGGTACTGCAGTCCCTCTGTCACAAACTTATATCATACATCAGATAAGTCTCTAGCACTGCAGCCCCTCTGTCACATACTTATATCATACATCAGATAAATCTCTAGCACTGCAGCCCCTCTGTCACATACTTATATCATACATTAGATAAGTCTCTGGTGCTGCAGCCCCTCTGTCACATACTTATATCATACATCAGATAAGTCTCTAGCACTGCAGCCCCTCTGTCACATACTTATATCATACATCAGATAAGTCTCTGGTACTGCAGCCCCCCTGTCACATACTTATATCATATATCAGATAAGTCTCTAGCACTGCAGCCCCTCTATCACATACTTATATCATACATCAGATAAGTCTCTAGCACTGCAGCCCCTCTGTCACATACTTATATCATACATCAGATAAGTCTCTAGCACTGCAGCCCCTCTGTCACATACTTATATCATACATCAGATAAGTCTCTAGCACTGCAGCCCCTCTGTCACATACTTATATCATACATCAGATAAGTCTCTGGTACTGCAGCCCCTCTGTCACATACTTATATATCATACATCAGATAAGTCTCTGGCACTGCAGCACCTCTGTCACATACTTATATCATACATCAGATAAGTCTCTAGCACTGCAGCCCCTCTGTCACATACTTATATCATACATCAGATAAGTCTCTAGCACTGCAGCCTCTCTGTCACATACTTATATCATACATCAGATAAGTCTCTGGTACTGCAGCCCCTCTGTCACACACTTATATCATACATCAGATAAGTCTCTGGTACTGCAGTCCCTCTGTCACATACTTATATCATACATCAGATAAGTCTCTAGCACTGCAGCCTCTCTGTCACATACTTATATCATACATCAGATAAGTCTCTAGCACTGCAGAACCTCTGTCACATACTTATATCATACATCAGATAAGTCTCTAGCACTGCAGCCTCTCTGTCACATACTTATATCATACATCAGATAAGTCTCTAGCACTGCAGCACCTCTGTCACATACTTATATCATACATCAGATAAGTCTCTAGTACTGCAGCCCTCTGTCACATACTTATATCATACATCAGATAAGTCTCTAGCACTGCAGCCCCTCTGTCACATACTTATATCATACATCAGATAAGTCTCTAGCACTGCAGCCTCTCTGTCACATACTTATATCATACATCAGATAAGTCTCTGGCACTGCAGCCCCTCTGTCACATACTTATATCATACATCAGATAAGTCTCTGGCACTACAGCCCCTCTGTTACATACTTATATCATACATCAGATAAGTCTCTAGCACTGCAGCCCCTCTGTCACATACTTATATCATACATCAGATAAGTCTCTGGTACTGCAGCCCCTCTGTCACATACTTATATCATACATCAGATAAGTCTCTGGTACTGCAGTCCCTCTGTCACAAACTTATATCATACATCAGATAAGTCTCTAGCACTGCAGCCCCTCTGTCACATACTTATATCATACATCAGATAAGTCTCTAGCACTGCAGCACCTCTGTCACATACTTATATCATACATCAGATAAGTCTCTAGCACTGCAGCACCTCTGTCACATACTTATATCACACATCAGATAAGTCTCTAGCACTGCAGCACCTCTGTCACATACTTATATCATACATCAGATAAGTCTCTAGCACTGCAGCCCCTCTGTCACATACTTATATCATACATCAGATAAGTCTCTAGCACTGCAGCCCCTCTGTCACATACTTATATCATACATCAGATAAGTCTCTAGTACTGCAGCCCCTCTGTCACATACTTATATCATACATCAGATAAGTCTCTGGTACTGCAGTCCCTCTGTCACAAACTTATATCATACATCAGATAAGTCTCTAGCACTGCAGCCCCTCTGTCACATACTTATATCATACATCAGATAAGTCTCTGGTACTGCAGTCCCTCTGTCACAAACTTATATCATACATCAGATAAGTCTCTAGCACTGCAGCCCCTCTGTCACATACTTATATCATACATCAGATAAATCTCTAGCACTGCAGCCCCTCTGTCACATACTTATATCATACATCAGATAAGTCTCTAGCACTACAGCCCCTCTGTCACATACTTATATCATACATCAGATAAGTCTCTAGCACTGCAGCACCTCTGTCACATACTTATATCATATATCAGATAAGTCTCTGGTACTGCAGCCCTCTGTCACATACTTATATCATACATCAGATAAGTCTCTAGCACTGCAGCCAATCTGTCACATACTTATATCATACATCAGATAAGTCTCTGGTACTGCAGCCCCTCGGTCACATACTTATATCATACATCAGATAAGTCTCTAGCACTGCAGCCCCTCTGTCACATACTTATATCATACATCAGATAAGTCTCTGGTACTGCAGCCCCTCTGTCACATACTTATATCATACATCAGATAAGTCTCTAGCACTGCAGCCCCTCTGTCACATACTTATATCATACATCAGATAAGTCTCTAGCACTGCAGCCCCTCTGTCACATACTTATATCATACATCAGATAAGTCTCTAGCACTGCAGCCTATCTGTCACATACTTATATCATACATCAGATAAGTCTCTGGCACTGCAGCACCTCTGTCACATACTTATATCATACATCAGATAAGTCTCTAGCACTGCAGCCCCTCTGTCACATACTTATATCATACATCAGATAAGTCTCTGGTACTGCAGCCCCTCTGTCACATACTTATATCATACATCAGATAAGTCTCTAGTACTGCAGTCCCTCTGTCACATACTTATATCATACATCAGATAAGTCTCTAGCACTGCAGCCCCTCTGTCACATACTTATATCATACATCAGATAAGTCTCTGGTACTGCAGTCCCTCTGTCACAAACTTATATCATACATCAGATAAGTCTCTAGCACTGCAGCCCCTCTGTCACATACTTATATCATACATCAGATAAATCTCTAGCACTGCAGCCCCTCTGTCACATACTTATATCATACATTAGATAAGTCTCTGGTGCTGCAGCCCCTCTGTCACATACTTATATCATACATCAGATAAGTCTCTAGCACTGCAGCCCCTCTGTCACATACTTATATCATACATCAGATAAGTCTCTGGTACTGCAGCCCCCCTGTCACATACTTATATCATATATCAGATAAGTCTCTAGCACTGCAGCCCCTCTATCACATACTTATATCATACATCAGATAAGTCTCTAGCACTGCAGCCCCTCTGTCACATACTTATATCATACATCAGATAAGTCTCTAGCACTGCAGCCCCTCTTTCACATACTTATATCATACATCAGATAAGTCTCTAGCACGGCAGCCCCTCTGTCACATACTTATATCATACATCAGATAAGTCTCTGGTACTGCAGCCCCTCGGTCACATACTTATATCATACATCAGATAAGTCTCTAGCACTGCAGCCCCTCTGTCACATACTTATATCATACATCAGATAAGTCTCTAGTACTGCAGCCCCTCTGTCACATACTTATATCATACATCAGATAAGTCTCTAGTACTGCAGCCCCTCTGTCACATACTTATATCATACATCAGATAAGTCTCTAGCACTGCAGCCCCTCTGTCACATACTTATATCATACATCAGATAAGTCTCTAGCACTGCAGCCCCTCTGTCACATACTTATATCATACATCAGATAAGTCTCTAGCACTGCAGCCCCTCTGTCACATACTTATATCATACATCAGATAAGTCTCTAGTACTGCAGCCCCTCTGTCACATACTTATATCATACATCAGATAAGTCTCTAGCACTGCAGCCCCTCTGTCACATACTTATATCATACATCAGATAAGTCTCTAGCACTGCAGCCTCTCTGTCACATACTTATAACATACATCAGATAAGTCTCTAGCACTGCAGCCCTCTGTCACATACTTATATCATACATCAGATAAGTCTCTAGCACTGCAGCCTATCTGTCACATACTTATATCATACATCAGATAAGTCTCTGGCACTGCAGCACCTCTGTCACATACTTATATCATACATCAGATAAGTCTCTAGCACTGCAGCCCCTCTGTCACATACTTATATCATACATCAGATAAGTCTCTGGTACTGCAGCCCCTCTGTCACATACTTATATCATACATCAGATAAGTCTCTGGTACTGCAGTCCCTCTGTCACAAACTTATATCATACATCAGATAAGTCTCTAGCACTGCAGCCCCTCTGTCACATACTTATATCATACATCAGATAAGTCTCTGGTACTGCAGCCCCTCTGTCACATACTTATATCATACATCAGATAAGTCTCTAGCACTGCAGCCCCTCTGTCACATACTTATATCATACATCAGATAAGTCTTTAGTACAGCAGCCCCTCTGTCACATACTTATATCATACATCAGATAAGTCTCTGGTGCTGCAGCCCCTCTGTCACATACTTATATCATACATCAGATAAGTCTCTAGCACTGCAGCCCCTCTGTCACATACTTATATCATACATCAGATAAGTCTCTGGTACTGCAGCCCCCCTGTCACATACTTATATCATACATCAGATAAGTCTCTAGCACTGCAGCCCCTCTATCACATACTTATATCATACATCAGATAAGTCTCTAGCACTGCAGCCCCTCTGTCACATACTTATATCATACATCAGATAAGTCTCTAGTACTGCAGCCCCTCTGTCACATACTTATATCATACATCAGATAAGTCTCTAGCACTGCAGCCCCTCTGTCACATACTTATATCATACATCAGATAAGTCTCTAGCACGGCAGCCCCTCTGTCACATACTTATATCATACATCAGATAAGTCTCTGGTACTGCAGCCCCTCTGTCACATACTTATATCATACATCAGATAAGTCTCTGGTACTGCAGCCCCTCTGTCACATACTTATATCATACATCAGATAAGTCTCTATCACTGCAGCCCCTCTGTCACATACTTATATCATACATCAGATAAGTCTCTAGTACTGCAGCCCCTCTGTCACATACTTATATCATACATCAGATAAGTCTCTGGCCCTGCAGCTCCTCTGTCACATACTTATATCATACATCAGATAAGTCTCTGGTACTGCAGCCCCTCTGTCACATACTTATATCATACATCAGATAAGTCTCTAGTACTGCAGCCCCTCTGTCACATACTTATATCATACATCAGATAAGTCTCTAGTACTGCAGCCCTTCTGTCACATACTTATATCATACATCAGATAAGTCTCTGGTACTGCAGCCCTCTGTCACATACTTATATCATACATCAGATAAGTCTCTAGCACTAAAGGCCCTCTGTCACATACTTATATCATACATCAGATAAGTCTCTAGCACTGCAGCCCCTCTGTCACATACTTATATCATACATCAGATAAGTCTCTAGTACTGCAGCCTCTCTGTCACATACTTATATCATACATCAGATAAGTCTCTGGTACTGCAGCCCCTCTGTCACATACTTATATCATACATCAGATAAGTCTCTGGTACTGCAGCCCCTCTGTCACATACTTATATCATACATCAGATAAGTCTCTAGCACTGCAGCCCCTCTGTCACATACTTATATCATATATCAGATAAGTCTCTAGCACTGCAGCCCCTCTGTCACATACTTATATCATACATCAGATAAGTCTCTAGTACTGCAGCCCCTCTGTCACATACTTATATCATACATCAGATAAGTCTCTAGCACTGCAGCCCCTCTGTCACATACTTATATCATACATCAGATAAGTCTCTAGCACTGCAGCCTCTCTGTCACATACTTATATCATACATCAGATAAGTCTCTGGTACTGCAGCCCCTCTGTCACATACTTATATCATACATCAGATAAGTCTCTAGCACTGCAGCTCCTCTGTTACATACTTATATCATACATCAGATAAGTCTCTGGTACTGCAGTCCCTCTGTCACATACTTATATCATACATCAGATAAGTCTCTAGCACTGCAGCTCCTCTGTCACATACTTATATCATACATCAGATAAGTCTCTAGCACTGCAGCCCCTCTGTCACATACTTATATCATACATCAGATAAGTCTCTGGTACTGCAGCCCCTCTGTCACATACTTATATCATACATCAGATAAGTCTCTGGTACTGCAGCCCCTCTGTCACATACTTATATCATACATCAGATAAGTCTCTGGTACTGCAGCCCCTCTGTCACATACTTATATCATACATCAGATAAGTCTCTGGTACTGCAGCCCCTCTGTCACATACTTATATCATACATCAGATAAGTCTCTGGTACTGCAGCCCCTCTGTCACATACTTATATCATACATCAGATAAGTCTCTAGTACTGCAGCCCCTCTGTCACATACTTATATCATACATCAGATAAGTCTCTATCACTGCAGCCCCTCTGTCACATACTTATATCATACATCAGATAAGTCTCTAGTACTGCAGCCCCTCTGTCACATACTTATATCATACATCAGATAAGTCTCTGGCCCTGCAGCTCCTCTGTCACATACTTATATCATACATCAGATAAGTCTCTGGCACTACAGCCCCTCTGTCACATTCTTATATCATACATCAGATAAGTCTCTGGTACTGCAGCCCCTCTGTCACATACTTATATCATACATCAGATAAGTCTCTAGCACTGCAGCCCCTCTGTCACATACTTATATCATACATCAGATAAGTCTCTGGTACTGCAGTCCCTCTGTCACATACTTATATCATACATCAGATAAGTCTCTAGCACTGCAGCCTCTCTGTCACATACTTATATCATACATCAGATAAGTCTCTAGTACTGCAGCCCCTCTGTCACATACTTATATCATACATCAGATAAGTCTCTAGTACTGCAGCCCCTCTGTCACATACTTATATCATACATCAGATAAGTCTCTGGCACTGCAGCCCCTCTGTCACATACTTATATCATACATCAGATAAGTCTCTAACACTGCAGCCCCTCTGTCACATACTTATATCATACATCAGATAAGTCTCTAGCACTGCAGCCTCTCTGTCACATACTTATATCGTACATCAGATAAGTCCCCTGGTACTGCAGCCCCTCTGTCACATACTTATATCATACATCAGATAAGTCTCTGGTACTGCAGCCCCTCTGTCACATACTTATATCATACATCAGATAAGTCTCTAGCACTGCAGCCCCTCTGTCACATACTTATATCATACATCAGATAAGTCTCTAGCACTGCAGCCCCTCTGTCACATACTTATATCATACATCAGATAAGTCTCTAGCACTGCAGCCCCTCTGTCATATACTTATATCATACATCAGATAAGTCTCTAGCACTGCAGCCCCTCTGTCACATACTTATATCATACATCAGATAAGTCTCTAGCACTGCAGCCCCTCTGTCACATACTTATATCATACATCAGATAAGTCTCTAGCACTGCAGCCCCTCTGTCATATACTTATATCATACATCAGATAACTCTCTAGCACTGCAGCCCCTCTGTCACATACTTATATCATACATCAGATAAGTCTCTAGCACTGCAGCCCCTCTGTCACATACTTATATCATACATCAGATAAGTCTCTGGTACTGCAGCCCCTCTGTCACATACTTATATCATACATCAGATAAGTCTCTGGTACTGCAGCCCCTCTGTCACATACTTATATCATACATCAGATAAGTCTCTAGCACTACAGCCCCTCTGTCACATACTTATATCATACATCAGATAAGTCTCTGGTACTGCAGCCCCTCTGTCACATACTTATATCATACATCAGATAAGTCTCTAGCACTGCAGCTCCTCTGTTACATACTTATATCATACATCAGATAAGTATCTGGTACTGCAGCCCCTCTGTCACATACTTATATCATACATCAGATAAGTCTCTAGCACTGCAGCTCCTCTGTCACATACTTATATCATACATCAGATAAGTCTCTAGCACTGCAGCCCCTCTGTCACATACTTATATCATAAATCAGATAAGTCTCTGGTACTGCAGCCCCTCTGTCACATACTTATATCATACATTAGATAAGTCTTTAGTACTGCAGCCCCTCTGTCATATACTTATATCATACATCAGATAACTCTCTAGCACTGCAGCCCCTCTGTCACATACTTATATCATACATCAGATAAGTCTCTAGCACTGCAGCCCCTCTGTCACATACTTATATCATACATCAGATAAGTCTCTAGCACTGCAGCCCCTCTGTCACATACTTATATCATACATCAGATAAGTCTCTGGTACTGCAGCCCCTCTGTCACATACTTATATCATACATCAGATAAGTCTCTGGTACTGCAGCCCCTCTGTCACATACTTATATCATACATCAGATAAGTCTCTGGTACTGCAGCCCCTCTGTCACATACTTATATCATACATCAGATAAGTCTCTGGTACTGCAGCCCCTCTGTCACATACTTATATCATACATCAGATAAGTCTCTAGTACTGCAGCCCCTCTGTCACATACTTATATCATACATCAGATAAGTCTCTATCACTGCAGCCCCTCTGTCACATACTTATATCATACATCAGATAAGTCTCTAGTACTGCAGCCCCTCTGTCACATACTTATATCATACATCAGATAAGTCTCTGGCCCTGCAGCTCCTCTGTCACATACTTATATCATACATCAGATAAGTCTCTGGTACTGCAGCCCCTCTGTCACATACTTATATCATACATCAGATAAGTCTCTAGTACTGCAGCCCCTCTGTCACATACTTATATCATACATCAGATAAGTCTCTAGTACTGCAGCCCTTCTGTCACATACTTATATCATACATCAGATAAGTCTCTGGTACTGCAGCCCTCTGTCACATACTTATATCATACATCAGATAAGTCTCTGGTACTGCAGCCCTCTGTCACATACTTATATCATACATCAGATAAGTCTCTAGTACTGCAGCCCCTCTGTCACATTCTTATATCATACATCAGATAAGTCTCTAGCACTGCAGCCCCTCTGTCACATACTTATATCATACATCAGATAAGTCTCTAGCACTGCAGCACCTCTGTCACATACTTATATCATACATCAGATAAGTCTCTAGTACTGCAGCCCCTCTGTCACATACTTATATCATACATCAGATAAGTCTCTAGCACTGCAGCACCTCTGTCAAATACTTATATCATACATCAGATAAGTCTCTAGCACTGCAGCCTCTCTGTCACATACTTATATCATACATCAGATAAGTCTCTAGCACTGCAGCTCCTCTGTCACATACTTATATCATACATCAGATAAGTCTCTAGCACTGCAGCCCCTCTGTCGCATACTTATATCATACATCAGATAAGTCTCTGGTACTGCAGCCTCTCTGTCACATACTTATATCATACATCAGATAAGTCTCTAGTACTGCAGCCCCTCTGTCACATACTTATATCATACATCAGATAAGTCTCTAGCACTGCAGCCCCTCTGTCACATACTTATATCATACATCGGATAAGTCTCTAGCACTGCAGCCTCTCTGTCACATACTTATATCATACATCAGATAAGTCTCTAGTACTGCAGCCCCTCTGTCACATACTTATATCATACATCAGATAAGTCTCTAGTACTGCAGCCCCTCTGTCACATACTTATATCATACATCAGATAAGTCTCTGGCACTGCAGCCCCTCTGTCACATACTTATATCATACATCAGATAAGTCTCTAACACTGCAGCCCCTCTGTCACATACTTATATCATACATCAGATAAGTCTCTAGCACTGCAGCCTCTCTGTCACATACTTATATCGTACATCAGATAAGTCCCCTGGTACTGCAGCCCCTCTGTCACATACTTATATCATACATCAGATAAGTCTCTGGTACTGCAGACCCTCTGTCACATACTTATATCATACATCAGATAAGTCTCTAGCACTGCAGCCCCTCTGTCACATACTTATATCATACATCAGATAAGTCTCTAGCACTGCAGCCCCTCTGTCACATACTTATATCATACATCAGATAAGTCTCTAGCACTGCAGCCCCTCTGTCATATACTTATATCATACATCAGATAAGTCTCTAGCACTGCAGCCCCTCTGTCACATACTTGTATCATACATCAGATAAGTATCTAGCACTGCAGCCCCTCTGTCACATACTTATATCATACATCAGATAAGTCTCTGGTACTGCAGTCCCTCTGTCACATACTTATATCATACATCAGATAAGTCTCTGGTACTGCAGTCCCTCTGTCACATACTTATATCATACATCAGATAAGTCTCTAGCACTGCAGCCCCTCTGTCACATACTTATATCATACATCAGATAAGTCTCTAGTACTGCAGCCCCTCTGTCACATACTTATATCATACATCAGATAAGTCTCTGGTACTGCAGTCCCTCTGTCACATACTTATATCGTACATCAGATAAGTCCCCTGGTACTGCAGCCCCTCTGTCACATACTTATATCATACATCAGATATGTCTCTGGTACTGCAGCCCCTCTGTCACATACTTATATCATACATCAGATAAGTCTCTAGCACTGCAGCCCCTCTGTCACATACTTATATCATACATCAGATAAGTCTCTAGTACTGCAGCCCCTCTGTCACATACTTATATCATACATCAGATAAGTCTCTAGCACTGCAGCCTCTCTGTCACATACTTATATCATACATCAGATAAGTCTCTAGCACTGCAGCCCCTCTGTCACATACTTATATCATACATCAGATAAGTCTCTAGTACTGCAGCCCCTCTGTCACATACTTATATCATACATCAGATAAGTCTCTAGTACTGCAGTCCCTCTGTCACATACTTATATCCTACATCAGATAAGTCTCTGGTACTGCAGCCCCTCTGTCACATACTTATATCATACATCAGATAAGTCTCTAGCACTGCAGCCCCTCTATCACATACTTATATCATACATCAGATAAGTCTCTAGCACTGCAGCCCCTCTGTCACATATTTATATCATACATCAGATAAGTCTCTGGTACTGCAGCCCCTCTATCACATACTTATATCATATATCAGATAAGTCTCTAGTACTGCAGCCCCTCTGTCACATACTTATATCATACATCAGATAAGTCTCTAGCACTGCAGCCCCTCTGTCACATACTTATATCATAATCAGACAACTCTCTAGCACTACAGCCCCTCTGTCACATACTTATATCATACATCAGATAAGTCTCTGGTACTGCAGCCCCTCTGTCACATACTTATATCATACATCAGATAAGTCTCTAGCACTGCAGCCCCTCTGTCACATACTTATATCATACATCAGATAAGTCTCTAGCACTGCAGCCCCTCTGTCACATACTTATATCATACATCAGATAAGTCTCTAGTACTGCAGTCCCTCTGTCACATACTTATATCATACATCAGATAAGTCTCTAGTACTGCAGCCCCTCTGTCACATACTTATATCATACATCAGATAAGTCTCTAGCACTACAGCCCCTCTGTCACATACTTATATCATACATCAGATAAGTCTCTAGCACTGCAGCCTCTCTGTCACATACTTATATCATACATCAGATAAGTCTCTGGTACTGCAGCCCCTCTGTCACATACTTATATCATACATCAGATAAGTCTCTGGTACTGCAGCCCCTCTGTCACATACTTATATCATACATCAGATAAGTCTCTAGCACTGCAGCCCCTCTGTCACATACTTATATCATACATCAGATAAGTCTCTAGCACTGCAGCCCCTCTGTCACATACTTATATCATACATCAGATAAGTCTCTAGTACTGCAGCCCCTCTGTCACATACTTATATCATACATCAGATAAGTCTCTAGCACTGCAGCCCCTCTGTCACATACTTATATCATACATCAGATAAGTCTCTAGCACTGCAGCCTCTCTGTCACATACTTATATCATACATCAGATAAGTCTCTGGTACTGCAGCCCCTCTGTCACATACTTATATCATACATCAGATAAGTCTCTAGCACTGCAGCTCCTCTGTTACATACTTATATCATACATCAGATAAGTATCTGGTACTGCAGCCCCTCTGTCACATACTTATATCATACATCAGATAAGTCTCTGGTACTGCAGCCCCTCTGTCACATACTTATATCATACATCAGATAAGTCTCTGGTACTGCAGCCCCTCTGTCACATACTTATATCATACATCAGATAAGTCTCTAGTACTGCAGCCCCTCTGTCACATACTTATATCATACATCAGATAAGTCTCTATCACTGCAGCCCCTCTGTCACATACTTATATCATACATCAGATAAGTCTCTAGCACTGCAGCCCCTCTGTCACATACTTATATCATACATCAGATAAGTCTCTGGTACTGCAGTCCCTCTGTCACATACTTATATCATACATCGGATAAGTCTCTAGCACTGCAGCCTCTCTGTCACATACTTATATCATACATCAGATAAGTCTCTAGTACTGCAGCCCCTCTGTCACATACTTATATCATACATCAGATAAGTCTCTAGTACTGCAGCCCCTCTGTCACATACTTATATCATACATCAGATAAGTCTCTGGCACTGCAGCCCCTCTGTCACATACTTATATCATACATCAGATAAGTCTCTAACACTGCAGCCCCTCTTTCACATACTTATATCATACATCAGATAAGTCTCTAGCACTGCAGCCTCTCTGTCACATACTTATATCGTACATCAGATAAGTCCCCTGGTACTGCAGCCCCTCTGTCACATACTTATATCATACATCAGATAAGTCTCTGGTACTGCAGCCCCTCTGTCACATACTTATATCATACATCAGATAAGTCTCTAGCACTGCAGCCCCTCTGTCACATACTTATATCATACATCAGATAAGTCTCTAGCACTGCAGCCCCTCTGTCACATACTTATATCATACATCAGATAAGTCTCTAGCACTGCAGCCCCTCTGTCATATACTTATATCATACATCAGATAAGTCTCTAGCACTGCAGCCCCTCTGTCACATACTTATATCATACATCAGATAAGTCTCTGGTACTGCAGCCCCTCTGTCACATACTTATATCATACATCAGATAAGTCTCTAGTACTGCAGTCCCTCTGTCACATACTTATATCATACATCAGATAAGTCTCTGTTACTGCAGCCCTCTGTCACATACTTATATCATACATCAGATAAGTCTCTAGCACTGCAGCCCCTCTGTCACATACTTATATCATACATCAGATAAGTCTCTAGCACTGCAGCCCCTCTGTCATATACTTATATCATACATCAGATAAGTCTCTAGCACTGCAGCCCCTCTGTCACATACTTATATCATACATCAGATAAGTCTCTAGCACTGCAGCCCCTCTGTCACATACTTATATCATACATCAGATAAGTCTCTGGTACTGCAGCCCCTCTGTCACATACTTATATCATACATCAGATAAGTCTCTGGTACTGCAGCCCCTCTGTCACATACTTATATCATACATCAGATAAGTCTCTAGCACTACAGCCCCTCTGTCACATACTTATATCATACATCAGATAAGTCTCTGGTACTGCAGCCCCTCTGTCACATACTTATATCATACATCAGATAAGTCTCTAGCACTGCAGCTCCTCTGTTACATACTTATATCATACATCAGATAAGTATCTGGTACTGCAGCCCCTCTGTCACATACTTATATCATACATCAGATAAGTCTCTAGCACTGCAGCTCCTCTGTCACATACTTATATCATACATCAGATAAGTCTCTAGCACTGCAGCACCTCTGTCACATACTTATATCATACATCAGATAAGTCTCTGGTACTGCAGCCCCTCTGTCACATACTTATATCATACATCAGATAAGTCTCTGGTACTGCAGCCCCTCTGTCACATACTTATATCATACATCAGATAAGTCTCTGGTACTGCAGCCCCTCTGTCACATACTTATATCATACATCAGATAAGTCTCTGGTACTGCAGCCCCTCTGTCACATACTTATATCATACATCAGATAAGTCTCTGGTACTGCAGCCCCTCTGTCACATACTTATATCATACATCAGATAAGTCTCTGGTACTGCAGCCCCTCTGTCACATACTTATATCATACATCAGATAAGTCTCTAGTACTGCAGCCCCTCTGTCACATACTTATATCATACATCAGATAAGTCTCTATCACTGCAGCCCCTCTGTCACATACTTATATCATACATCAGATAAGTCTCTAGTACTGCAGCCCCTCTGTCACATACTTATATCATACATCAGATAAGTCTCTGGCCCTGCAGCTCCTCTGTCACATACTTATATCATACATCAGATAAGTCTCTGGTACTGCAGCCCTCTGTCACATACTTATATCATACATCAGATAAGTCTCTAGTACTGCAGCCCCTCTGTCACATTCTTATATCATACATCAGATAAGTCTCTAGCACTGCAGCACCTCTGTCACATACTTATATCATACATCAGATAAGTCTCTAGCACTGCAGCACCTCTGTCACATACTTATATCATACATCAGATAAGTCTCTAGCACTGCAGCCCCTCTGTCGCATACTTATATCATACATCAGATAAGTCTCTGGTACTGCAGCCTCTCTGTCACATACTTATATCATACATCAGATAAGTCTCTAGTACTGCAGCCCCTCTGTCACATACTTATATCATACATCAGATAAGTCTCTAGCACTGCAGCCCCTCTGTCACATACTTATATCATACATCGGATAAGTCTCTAGCACTGCAGCCTCTCTGTCACATACTTATATCATACATCAGATAAGTCTCTAGTACTGCAGCCCCTCTGTCACATACTTATATCATACATCAGATAAGTCTCTAGTACTGCAGCCCCTCTGTCACATACTTATATCATACATCAGATAAGTCTCTGGCACTGCAGCCCCTCTGTCACATACTTATATCATACATCAGATAAGTCTCTAACACTGCAGCCCCTCTGTCACATACTTATATCATACATCAGATAAGTCTCTAGCACTGCAGCCTCTCTGTCACATACTTATATCGTACATCAGATAAGTCCCCTGGTACTGCAGCCCCTCTGTCACATACTTATATCATACATCAGATAAGTCTCTGGTACTGCAGCCCCTCTGTCACATACTTATATCATACATCAGATAAGTCTCTAGCACTGCAGCCCCTCTGTCACATACTTATATCATACATCAGATAAGTCTCTAGCACTGCAGCCCCTCTGTCACATACTTATATCATACATCAGATAAGTCTCTAGCACTGCAGCCCCTCTGTCATATACTTATATCATACATCAGATAAGTCTCTAGCACTGCAGCCCCTCTGTCACATATTTGTATCATACATCACATAAGTCTCTAGCACTGCAGCCCCTCTGTCACATACTTATATCATACATCAGATAAGTCTCTAGCACTGCAGCCCCTCTGTCATATACTTATATCATACATCAGATAAGTCTCTAGCACTGCAGCCCCTCTGTCACATACTTATATCATACATCAGATAAGTCTCTAGCACTGCAGCCCCTCTGTCACATACTTATATCATACATCAGATAAGTCTCTGGTACTGCAGCCCCTCTGTCACATACTTATATCATACATCAGATAAGTCTCTGGTACTGCAGCCCCTCTGTCACATACTTATATCATACATCAGATAAGTCTCTAGCACTACAGCCCCTCTGTCACATACTTATATCATACATCAGATAAGTCTCTGGTACTGCAGCCCCTCTGTCACATACTTATATCATACATCAGATAAGTCTCTAGCACTGCAGCTCCTCTGTTACATACTTATATCATACATCAGATAAGTATCTGGTACTGCAGCCCCTCTGTCACATACTTATATCATACATCAGATAAGTCTCTAGCACTGCAGCTCCTCT
This sequence comes from Bombina bombina, assembly GCF_027579735.1. Classification (NCBI taxonomy): domain Eukaryota; kingdom Metazoa; phylum Chordata; class Amphibia; order Anura; family Bombinatoridae; genus Bombina; species Bombina bombina. The sequence goes on from NC_069504.1 coordinate 1,156,220,965, forward strand.
GTCACATACTTATATCATACATCAGATAAGTCTCTAGCATTGCAGCCCCTCTGTCACATACTTATATCATACATCAGATAAGTCTCTGGTACTGCAGCCCCTCTGTCACATACTTATATCATACATCAGATAAGTCTCTGGTACTGCAGCCCCTCTGTCACATACTTATATCATACATCAGATAAGTCTCTAGTACTGCAGCCCCTCTGTCACATACTTATATCATACATCAGATAAGTCTCTATCACTGCAGCCCCTCTGTCACATACTTATATCATACATCAGATAAGTCTCTAGTACTGCAGCCCCTCTGTCACATACTTATATCATACATCAGATAAGTCTCTGGCCCTGCAGCTCCTCTGTCACATACTTATATCATACATCAGATAAGTCTCTGGTACTGCAGCCCCTCTGTCACATACTTATATCATACATCAGATAAGTCTCTAGTACTGCAGCCCCTCTGTCACATACTTATATCATACATCAGATAAGTCTCTAGTACTGCAGCCCTTCTGTCACATACTTATATCATACATCAGATAAGTCTCTGGTACTGCAGCCCTCTGTCACATACTTATATCATACATCAGATAAGTCTCTAGTACTGCAGCCCCTCTGTCACATTCTTATATCATACATCAGATAAATCTCTAGCACTGCAGCCCCTCTGTCACATACTTATATCATACATCAGATAAGTCTCTAGCACTGCAGCACCTCTGTCACATACTTATATCATACATCAGATAAGTCTCTAGCACTGCAGCCCCTCTGTCGCATACTTATATCATACATCAGATAAGTCTCTGGTACTGCAGCCTCTCTGTCACATACTTATATCATACATCAGATAAGTCTCTAGTACTGCAGCCCCTCTGTCACATACTTATATCATACATCAGATAAGTCTCTAGCACTGCAGCCCCTCTGTCACATACTTATATCATACATCAGATAAGTCTCTAGCACTGCAGCCCCTCTGTCACATACTTATATCATACATCAGATAAGTCTCTAGCACTGCAGCCCCTCTGTCACATACTTATATCATACATCAGATAAGTCTCTAGCACTGCAGCCCTTCTGTCACATACTTATATCATACATCAGATAAGTCTCTGGTACTGCAGCCCCTCTGTCACATACTTATATCATACATCAGATAAGTCTCTAGCACTGCAGCCTCTCTGTCACATACTTATATCATACATCAGATAAGTCTCTAACACTGCAGCCCCTCTGTCACATACTTATATCATACATCAGATAAGTCTCTAGTACTGCAGTCCCTCTGTCACATACTTATATCATACATCAGATAAGTCTCTAGCACTGCAGCCCCTCTGTCACATACTTATATCATACATCAGATAAGACTCTAGTACTGCAGTCCCTCTGTCACATACTTATATCATACATCAGATAAGTCTCTAGCACTGCAGCACCTCTGTCACATACTTATATCATACATCAGATAAGTCTCTGGTACTGCAGTCCCTCTGTCACATACTTATATCATACATCAGATAAGTCTCTAGCACTGCAGCCCCTCTGTCACATACTTATATCATACATCAGATAAGTCTCTAGTACTGCAGCCCCTCTGTCACATACTTATATCATACATCAGATAAGTCTCTAGCACTGCAGCACCTCTGTCACATACTTATATCATACATCAGATAAGTCTCTAGTACTGCAGCCCCTCTGTCACATACTTATATCATACATCAGATAAGTCTCTAGCACTGCAGCCCCTCTGTCACATACTTATATCATACATCAGATAAGTCTCTGGTACTGCAGCCCCTCTGTCACATACTTATATCATACATCAGATAAGTCTCTAGTACTGCAGCCCCTCTGTCACATACTTATATCATACATCAGATAAGTCTCTAGCACTGCAGCCCCTCTGTCACATACTTATATCATACATCAGATAAGTCTCTGGTACTGCAGCCCCTCTGTCACAAACTTATATCATACATCAGATAAGTCTCTAGCACTGCAGAACCTCTGTCACATACTTATATCATACATCAGATAAGTCTCTAGCACTGCAGCCTCTCTGTCACATACTTATATCATACATCAGATAAGTCTCTAGCACTGCAGCACCTCTGTCACATACTTATATCATACATCAGATAAGTCTCTAGCACTGCAGCCTCTCTGTCACATACTTATATCATACATCAGATAAGTCTCTAGTACTGCAGCCTCTCTGTCACATACTTATATCATACATCAGATAAGTCTCTGGCACTGCAGCACCTCTGTCACATACTTATATCATACATCAGATAAGTCTCTAGTACTGCAGCCCCTCTGTCACATACTTATATCATACATCAGATAAATCTCTGGCACTGCAGCACCTCTGTCACATACTTATATCATACATCAGATAAGTCTCTAGTACTGCAGCCCCTCTGTCACATACTTATATCATACATCAGATAAGTCTCTGGTACTGCAGCCCCTCTGTCACATACTTATATCATACATCAGATAAGTCTCTAACACTGCAGCCCCTCTGTCACATACTTATATCATACATCAGATAAGTCTCTAGCACTGCAGCCTCTCTGTCACATACTTATATCATACATCAGATAAGTCTCTAGCACTGCAGCACCTCTGTCACATACTTATATCATACATCAGATAAGTCTCTAGCACTGCAGCCCCTCTGTCACATACTTATATCATACATCAGATAAGTCTCTAGCACTGCAGCCCCTCTGTCACATACTTATATCATACATCAGATAAGTCTCTAGTACTGCAGCCTCTCTGTCACATACTTATATCATACATCAGATAAGTCTCTAGCACTGCAGCACCTCTGTCACATACTTATATCATACATCAGATAAGTCTCTGGTACTGCAGCCCCTCTGTCACATACTTATATCATACATCAGATAAGTCTCTAGCACTGCAGCCCCTCTGTCACATACTTATATCATACATCAGATAAGTCTCTAGTACTGCAGCCCCTCTGTCACATACTTATATCATACATCAGATAAGTCTCTGGTACTGCAGTCCCTCTGTCACATACTTATATCGTACATCAGATAAGTCCCCTGGTACTGCAGCCCCTCTGTCACATACTTATATCATACATCAGATAAGTCTCTGGTACTGCAGCCCCTCTGTCACATACTTATATCATACATCAGATAAGTCTCTAGCACTGCAGCCCCTCTGTCACATACTTATATCATACATCAGATAAGTCTCTAGTACTGCAGCCCCTCTGTCACATACTTATATCATACATCAGATAAGTCTCTAGCACTGCAGCCTCTCTGTCACATACTTATATCATACATCAGATAAGTCTCTAGCACTGCAGCCCCTCTGTCACATACTTATATCATACATCAGATAAGTCTCTAGTACTGCAGCCCCTCTGTCACATACTTATATCATACATCAGATAAGTCTCTAGTACTGCAGCCCCTCTGTCACATACTTATATCATACATCAGATAAGTCTCTAGCACTGCAGCCCCTCTGTCACATATTTATATCATACATCAGATAAGTCCCCTGGTACTGCAGCCCCTCTGTCACATATTTATATCATACATCAGATAAGTCCCCTGGTACTGCAGCCCCTCTGTCACATATTTATATCATACATCAGATAAGTCTCTAGTACTGCAGCCCCTCTGTCACATACTTATATCATACATCAGATAAGTTCCCTGGTACTGCAGCCCCTCTGTCACATACTTATATCATACATCAGATAAGTCTCTGGTACTGCAGCCCCTCTGTCACATACTTATATCATACATCAGATAAGTCTCTAGCACTGCAGCCCCTCTGTCACATATTTATATCCTACATTAGATCAGATCCTTTGCCCTGTCGGTGCTATAATAAATTGGATTAATATCTGTGTAAATGTAGCTGATATTCTGTATTTATATGTAAAGTCCTGAATGCCTGGTTCAAGCCCAGCAAGTACACAGCAAGTACCCAGGCGTGCCCCTTACTAAGTCTGAGGATTGTATTGATACGAAAACTTTACAAAGTCACAGTTAGATGTTGCTGTTGGACAAACTACTGAGTTGGAGTCACCAAAGCAGTTGATCAAGCAGATAAATTCTATAATAGTGTCTGTGATTCTGCAGGGATATTTCTATGCTAATCCATTTGCATGGCTGAGAGGCAGTTATTGATGAGATATTTAAACTTCGCAAACACAGCCAATGGTGGGGGCAGCTACAGGTAACAGATACCCTCTCCAGATGTATTGACAGAGGGAGTGTCTGCTCTGCGGCTGATATGTGATATTAATTGTGGTTCAATACGTTAGCTGTGCTGAGGCATCACAAAGCTCTTCACGGAGACCAGACAGAGATTTAAATTCTCAAGGTCTGAATAAACGCAGATTAATAACAAGTCACCGCCGTGTGATTATAATTTATATTCTCCTTGAGAAAGGAAGAAAGAAAATGATTTCTTTGCAATTTTACATCCCCTGAGCAACACAAGAAATAAATTGTCTTTGTGCATAAAATACATATTTACAAGAAAGCTTACTCATAGTACAGGAGTTATTATATTATAGCAGGTATTATATTATAGCCGGTATTATATTATATCAGTTATATTATAGCCGGTATTATATTATAGCCGGTATTATATTATAGTAGGTATTATATTATAGCCGGTATTATATTATAGTAGGTATTATATTATAGTAGGTATTATATTATATCAGTTATTATATTATAGCAAGTATTATATTATATCAGTTATTATATTATAGCAGGTATTATATTATATCAGTTATTATATTATAGCAGGTATTATATTATATCAGTTATTATATTATAGCAGGTATTATATTATATCAGTTATTATATTATAGCAGGTATTATATTATAGCAGGTATTATATTATAGCAGGTATTATATTATATCAGTTATATTATAGCCTTTATTATATTATAGCAGGTATTATATTATATCAGTTATTATATTATAGCAGGTATTATATTATATCAGTTATTATATTATAGCAGGTATTATATTATATCAGTTATTATATTATAGCAGGTATTATATTATATCAGTTATATTAAAGCCGGTATTATATTATAGCAGGTATTATATTATAGCCGGTATTATATTATAGCCGGTATTATATTATAGTAGGTATTATATTATAGCAGGTATTATATTATAGCCGGTATTATATTATAGCCGGTATTATATTATAGCAGGTATTATATTATATTATAGCAGGTATTATATTATATCAGTTATATTAAAGCCGGTATTATATTATAGCAGGTATTTATATTATAGCAGATATTATATTATAGCAGGTATTATATTATAGCAGGTATTATATTATAGCAGGTATTATATTATATCAGTTATATTATAGCCGGTATTATATTATAGCCGGTATTATATTATAGTAGGTATTATATTATAGTAGGTATTATATTATATCAGTTATTATATTATAGCAGGTATTATATTATATCAGTTATTATATTATAGCAGGTATTATATTATATCAGTTATTATATTATAGCCGGTATTATATTATAGCCGGTATTATATTATAGCTGGTATTATATTATAGCAGGTATTATATTATAGCCGGTATTATATTATAGCCGGTATTATATTATAGCAGGTATTATATTATAGCAGGTATTATATTATATCAGTTATATTAAAGCCGGTATTATATTATAGCAGGTATTTATATTATAGCAGATATTATATTATAGCAGGTATTATATTATAGCAGGTATTATATTATATTAGTTATATTATAGCCAATATTATATTATAGCAGGTATTTATATTATAGCAGATATTATATTATAGCAGGTATTATATTATAGCAGGTATTATATTATAGCAGTTATATTAAAGCCGGTATTATATTATAGCAGGTATTTATATTATAGCAGATATTATATTATAGCAGGTATTATATTATAGCAGGTATTATATTATATTAGTTATAGTATAGCCGGTATTATATTATAGCAGGTATTTATATTATAGCAGATATTATATTATAGCAGTTATATTATAGCCAGTATTATATTATAGTAGGTATTATATTATAGCCGGTATTATATTATAGTAGGTATTATATTATAGTAGGTATTATATTATATCAGTTATTATATTATAGCAGGTATTATATTATATCAGTTATTATATTATAGCAGGTATTATATTATATCAGTTATTATATTATAGCAGGTATTATATTATAGCAGGTATTATATTATAGCAGGTATTATATTATATCAGTTATATTATAGCCTTTATTATATTATAGCAGGTATTATATTATATCAGTTATTATATTATAGCAGGTATTATATTATAGCAGGTATTATATTATATCAGTTATTATATTATAGCAGGTATTATATTATAGCAGGTATTATATTATATCAGTTATATTATAGCCTTTATTATATTATAGTAGGTATTATATTATATCAGTTATTATATTATAGCAGGTATTATATTATATCAGTTATTATATTATAGCAGGTATTATATTATATCAGTTATTATATTATAGCAGGTATTATATTATATCAGTTATATTAAAGCCGGTATTATATTATAGCAGGTATTATATTATAGCCGGTATTATATTATAGCCGGTATTATATTATAGTAGGTATTATATTATAGCAGGTATTATATTATAGCCGGTATTATATTATAGCCGGTATTATATTATAGCAGGTATTATATTATAGCAGGTATTATATTATATCAGTTATATTAAAGCCGGTATTATATTATAGCAGGTATTTATATTATAGCAGATATTATATTATAGCAGGTATTATATTATAGCAGGTATTATATTATAGCAGGTATTATATTATATCAGTTATATTATAGCCGGTATTATATTATAGCCGGTATTATATTATAGTAGGTATTATATTATAGTAGGTATTATATTATATCAGTTATTATATTATAGCAGGTATTATATTATATCAGTTATTATATTATAGCAGGTATTATATTATATCAGTTATTATATTATAGCAGGTATTATATTATATCAGTTATATTAAAGCCGGTATTATATTATAGCAGGTATTATATTATAGCCGGTATTATATTATAGCCGGTATTATATTATAGCTGGTATTATATTATAGCAGGTATTATATTATAGCCGGTATTATATTATAGCCGGTATTATATTATAGCAGGTATTATATTATAGCAGGTATTATATTATATCAGTTATATTAAAGCCGGTATTATATTATAGCAGGTATTTATATTATAGCAGATATTATATTATAGCAGGTATTATATTATAGCAGGTATTATATTATATTAGTTATATTATAGCCAATATTATATTATAGCAGGTATTTATATTATAGCAGATATTATATTATAGCAGGTATTATATTATAGCAGGTATTATATTATAGCAGGTATTATATTATAGCAGTTATATTAAAGCCGGTATTATATTATAGCAGGTATTTATATTATAGCAGATATTATATTATAGCAGGTATTATATTATAGCAGGTATTATATTATATTAGTTATATTATAGCCGGTATTATATTATAGCAGGTATTTATATTATAGCAGATATTATATTATAGCAGGTATTATATTATAGCAGGTATTATATTATAGCCAGTATTATATTATATCAGTTATATTATAGCAGGTATTATATTATATCAGTTATATTATAGCAGTTATTATATTATAGCCGGTATTATATTATAGCCGGTATTATATTATAGCAGGTATTATATTATAGCAGTTATATTATAGCAGGTATTATATTATATCAGTTATATTATAGCAGTTATTATATTATAGCAGGTATTATATTATAGCCAGTATTATATTATAGCAGGTATTATATTATAGCAGTTATATTAAAGCCAGTATTATATTATAGCTGGTATTATATTATAGCAGTTATTATATTATAGCAGGTATTATATTATAGCCGGTATTATATTATATCAGTTATATTAAAGCCGGTATTATATTATAGCAGGTATTATATTATAGCAGGTATTATATTATAGCCGGTATTATATTATAGCAGTTATATTATAGCAGGTATTATATTATAGCCGGTATTATATTATAGCAGGTATTATATTATAGCAGGTATTATATTATAGCAGTTATATTATAGCAGGTATTATATTATATCAGTTATATTATAGCAGTTATTATATTATATCAGTTATATTATAGCAGGTATTATATCAGTTATATTATAGCAGGTATTATATTATAGCCGGTATTATATTATAGCCGGTATTATATGATAGCAGGTATTATATTATAGCCGGTATTATATTATAGCAGGTATTATATTATAGCTGGTATTATATTATAGCAGGTATTATATTATAGCAGGTATTATATTATAGCTGGTATTATATTATAGCCAGTATTATATTATAGCTGGTATTATATTATAGCAGGTATTATATTATAGCAGGTATTATATTATAGCTGGTATTATATTATAGCCAGTATTATATTATAGCTGGTATTATATTATAGCCAGTATTATATTATAGCCGGTATTATATTATAGCAGATATTATATTATAGCCATTATTATATTATAGCAGGTATTATATTATAGCAGGTATTATATTATAGCAGGTATTATATTATAGCAGGTATTATATTATAGCCAGTATTATATTATAGCCGGTATTATATTATAGCAGTTATATTATTGCCAGTATTATATTATAGCCGGTATTATATTATAGCAGTTATATTATAGCAGGTATTATATTATAATTGGTATTATATTATAGCAGTTATATTATAGCAGGTATTTTATTATAGCAGGTATTATATTATAGCAGGTATTATATTATAGCAGGTATTATATTATAGCCAGTATTATATTATAGCCGGTATAATATTATAGCAGTTATATTATTGCCAGTATTATATTATAGCCGGTATTATATTATAGCAGTTATATTATAGCAGGTATTATATTATAATTGGTATTATATTATAGCAGTTATATTATAGCAGGTATTATATTATAGCCGGTATTATATTATAGCAGGTATTATATTATAGCAGGTATTATATTATAGCCGGTATTATATTATAGCAGGTATTATATTATAGCCAGTATTATATTATAGCAGGTATAATATTATAGCCGGTATAATATTATAGCCGGTATTATATTATAGCAGGTATTATATTATAGCCAGTATTATATTATAGCAGGTATTATATTATAGCAGGTATTATATTATAGCCAGTATTATACTATAGCAGGTATTATATTATAGCCGGTATTATATTATAGCCGGTATTATATTATAGCAGGTATTATATTATAGCAGGTATTATATTATAGCAGGTATTATATTATAGCAGGTATTATATTATAGCCAGTATTATATTATAGCAGATATTATATTATAGCAGGTATTATATTATAGCCAGTATTATACTATAGCAGGTATTATATTATAGCAGGTATTATAGCCAGTATTATATTATAGCAGGTATTATATTATAGCAGGTATTATATTATAGCAGTTATATTATAGCAGGTATTATATTATAGCAGTTATATTATAGCAGGTATTATATTATAGCAGGTATTATATTATAGCCAGTATTATATTATAGCAGATATTATATTATATCCAATATTATATTATAACAGGTATTATATTATAGCCAGTATTATATTATAGCAGGTATTATATTATAGCCGGTATAATATTATAGCCGGTATAATATTATAGCAGGTATTATATTATAGCAGGTATTATATTATAGCAGTTATATTATAGCCGGTATTATATTATAGCAGGTATTTATATTATAGCAGATATTATATTATAGCAGGTATTATATTATAGCAGGTATTATATTATAGCAGGTATTATATTATAATATATATTCAGCCTGGGTGCAGATATGAACTGAATATAGTAGCATATTAGGTCTTCTTAGTAGTGAGTCAACAACCAAAATGTATTGACGTTTCGGGGGTATATAAATATATTGACAATTAGATCTTTTTTATATCTTGTGAATGCTGCTATTTGGTACTTGCCCAGTTAGTACATACATAGCACATAACTGTACATGTGTGCTCATACAACAGGCCCTGCATTGAAATCCTGCTATTCCCTGCTTTTCTGTCATTTTACTCCAAGTCTCTCTTTTTGGTACGTGAATTAAGGCCCTGCATTGAAATCCTGCTATTCCCTGCTTTTCTGTCATTTTACTCCACGTCTCTCTGTGTATATGTATATTGAGCACATGAATTTAGGCTGTTAAAATTAAGTAAAATTAAGTTTTTCCCAATGTCTCAATTCTAATGTCTAGTTAATCGCCATGTGATGCTCACTCCTTATCAATACTTGCTATAACTCTAAAACGTATAGTTTTCTTATGTCACAGTTTTAACCCCCTCCAAATTTTATTGTCTGTTTACTTAACTCATCTCACCCTGACCAGACTCTAACATTCCAATTGGCCTTACCAACTGTCTTTGATTAGCAATTAAGTAAATTTAGTGGACTCAGCTGACTGCCCTACCTGTATATATTGCAGACTAGTTAGGGGATGTGCACTGCTTACAGGGCTGTGTACTTTTTAACAATAGCAAATGTTCACATTTCTAAAGTGAACATTTTATAAGTGAGGCACTAATTTTTAAGAATTAGAGAATCGAACAAGGATTGGGCAAGGGGCAAGACATAAGGCAAGTACTCTTTTTTTTTTTTTTTTTTAATAATCCATCTTTTATTATTCTTAAGTGCACATAATTACAAACAGTGGCACATTTGCCTTATGGTACATTCGTGTCACACATCACACTTTTGAGTACATAATTGATCATGCTTAAAGATGGCATTTTTAAACAACAATGAACTAAAACTAAACAATGACAATAACATATGAAACAATACTGGTTACTCAATCTTTATGTCTCTTTTTATGTGCTATTTGCTTATGCATATTAGAATGCCTCAGAAAGTTTGTACCCTCTCTTTAACTAATCACACAAATCCTTGCTATCCTCATACAAATTACCTCTCATTTTATTGTGGACAATAACTATTTCTTTTGTAGTGGATATCTTATAGCTCTGCTGTCGACCCTCCGACCTCCCGCCACAAATCAGTACAATGTCATGTCGCGTCAGGATCTGGGGGTGGGGGGTCAGTAGGTGTCAGAGAGTCATCCCAAAGCAATTTCATGTTGTGGAAAATTATAGCTTATGTCTTTTCAAGTATCTGTATTCTTCCAAACCCAGGAGCTCATTTACTTTGTCCAACCACATCTGTCCAGTAGGGGGGTCAGTGTTTTCAATTTAAGAGCTATTAACAACTTTGCACTGTTTCATCCCATTTGCAGTAACTGCTTCCTCAACATACATGTTATTTTTGGTAATTGGTTAAGTAAAGCTATGTGAGGTGTCAATTTAAGGTCCTTGATCAACGCCTTTCTAAAGTTATTCTCTATATATTGCCATAACTGTGATAGCTTCTCACAATCCCACCACATATGTATGTAGCTGCCCCTCTTTTTACACCCCCTCCAGCACTGATCACATGAGGACGGGTAAATGTAACCTCACTGGTGTTAAATACCATCATGTTAGCACTTTAAAGTTGAGTTCCAGCAATTTGGGTGAAGTCGATGTCTTTTTAGTGCAGTAAAATATATATCTCCAATCTTTGGCATTTATAGTGCCACCCAATTCCCTATGCCAGTTATTGGTGTATGTAGGAAGTTCTGTTGTATGCTGGGTCTGCAATAACAAGCGCATTTTCGAGAGCGAGTGAGGGATTAGTATGTTAGTGGAACAAGCCTTCTCAAAAGGGGTCAACTGTCTTACAAAGTCTGCTTTGCGAGGTGATGTGTTGATAAAAGGTGCAAGTTGCATGTATTTTAGCCAGAGGTGATAGGTGCCATTTGCTACTTCTTTTATATTTTCCCTGTCCAAGAGTTTACCCTCACGTAGGAACCCCCCTAAAGGAGACGTATGACCCCATTCTGTCAGTCTTTGGTAATTTTTATCCAGGCCTCCTGTGAGTTCAGCATTTATTGGGATAGGGAAAAGAGGGGATCTAGTTCTTGAAACATATCGTCTCTTGTTTATTATTCTATCCCATTCCTCAAAGAAGTGATGGTGGATCGGGAGTGTCGTGCATTGTGGGGGTCTCAACGATTTGGGAACCCAGCACAAGGCTCCTACTAAAGGTATCTTTAGTATATGAGAGTCAATCGCTATCCACACTTTATGATCCGTAGTGCTCTGCCAGTCTAGTACTCTCTGTAACACTATCGCATCTAAATAAACCTTTATGTCTGGTAATCCCAATCCACCGTTTATAGTAGGCCTGAACATTGTGTTTTTATTTATTCGGGGTTTACTGTGCCCCCAAACAAACAAACCTATTTATATGTTTTTGGATTTGGACAGGGAACCATTTAGGCAGGGCTATAGGTAATGCTTGTAACACATACAGAATTCTCTGCAATGTTTTCATTTTTATGCATTGTACTCGTCCCCACCAGGATATAAGCGTATTCACCCAAGTGTTTAAATCTCTCTGTATTGATTGTAATAGTGTTTCATAATTTTTTTAAATAGTGTTTTAGGGTTCGGGGATAGGTGAACACCCAAATATTTAAGGGAGTCAGTTTGGATTTTTAAAGGGCAGGTATCTGAAAGCTCAACTAACAAGTCTTGCTTGAGAGAAACATTTAATACTTCTGATTTAGAAGGGTTCACCGCAAAATTGGAACAATTTCCAAAATTATTTAGCTCCTTCATGATCTCCAATAGGGATTGGATTGGGTCAGTGATCGTAAAGAGGACGTCATCGGCATACAACACAATTTTAAAGCTATGTGGGCCTATATCAATACCACTTATCAAGTGGTTACCTCATACGTGTGCCGCCAGCACTTATCGTAAGGATGAATAGCAAGGGTGACAGGGGGCAATCCTGCCTTGTTCCATTGCTAATCTTAAAAGGTTCTGACAGGATACCATTTGCTTTTACTTTCACAGTGGGGTGTGCGTAGAGACTAAAGATTCTATTAATCATGCTGGATCCTATCCTTATTTCAATTAATGTTTCTTTAAGGAATTGCCAGTCAAGCCGGTCGAAAGCCTTCTTGGCATCTGTTGCCAAGAAGACCGTCGGTATTTTATAATGCTTGGCATATGTCATGAGGGTCAGGGCTCTGATAGTATTGTCCCTAGCTTCTCTGGGGGGTATAAAGCCTACCTGATCAGTGTGTATGACCTCATTGAGTATCCTATTTAGTCTTTTAGCTAAGATCTTACCTAATATTTTTAGGTCTGTATTTAATAATGATATGGGTCTATAGTTTTTGCGATCTGTAGGGTCTTTATCTGGTTTTAGTATAACTGAGATATGTGCTTGTTGCATTTCTGTTGTAAGTGGTCAGCCTTCATCAATTGTTTGAATTAGGTTTAAGAGGTGTGGTGCTAATGTTGAACTATATATTTTATAATACATATTAGAGAACCCATCTGGCCCTGGATAGAACTGAGAGGATTTCCTGTAAGGAAATAGGTGCCTCAAACTCCTCTTTAATGACGTCTGGATTTTCGGTAAATCTGCCTCCCTAATGTATTTTTGTATATTAATGAATTTGCTTGGGGATTGATCAGTTTGTATGTTATACAATTCTGAGTAATATGTACCAAAATGGTCCACTATTTCTTTGCTATCAATCAGGCTTTGGCCCAATGGCGTTACTAGTTTGTTAATTTGGGTTTTCATTTTTTGCTCATTAAGAAGCCTAGCTAATCTTGGCCCTGCCCTGTTTCCTTCATAATAATAGGTTTTCTTTAGTGCTAAAGCTTTTCTCTGTGCTTCTCTGGTCAGAATCACATTCATGTCTTGTCTTACCTTAGTTATATGTGTAAGTAATAGTTTGTCAGAAGGGTTATTCTTGTGTTTTAGTTCCAGTTCATTTAGTTGGGTCGTTGTTAACTTTTTAATAGAAGAGTTATACGTTTTTCTCATTATTGCCTTATGTTTCATATATTCCCCTCTAATTACTGCCTTATGTGCCTCCCACACGGAGCTAGGATGTGTTTCATTATTACTATTAAATTGGAAGGGAGTTATCTATTCTCCATATAAAGGGTTTTGTTGGTGTATCTGACCACTTTAATTTCATACTGACGGCAGAATGGTCAGACCAGGCCGTGGCCCAAATTTCAGAATCTTTTAAAAGGGATAAGTGGTTCCTATCAAGAAATAGATAATCAATGCGGGTGTAAGTGGCCCAGGGGTGAGAGTAGAATGTAAAGTTGCGTTGTGTTGGGTGCTGTATCCTCCACACATCAACCAATCCTAGGGAGTCTATGCATGAGGAAGTTGTATTTGGTGCCCTAGACCGTGTTTGTCCAGATTTTGTGGATGAGTCAAGAGAAAGATCCAATGTAACATTAATATCCCCTCCTAGGATTACTGGGCCTTTCTTGTGTTCTAATATAAGAGGGAGCAGCCTCTGAAAAAATCTTTGTCTATGGCTAAGGAGAGCATATACATTAACCAACGTAATGGGTCTATGGAATAGGAGGCCTATCAGGATCAAGACCTTGCCTTCTGTATCAATGACTTTGTTAATTAACTGGAAATGTAATTGTTTGTGTTGTGAAGCAAAATACTGACCCCTTGTTTTTTAGTGTGGTAGGCATTATGGAATCCCACAGGAAAATCTTTAGAGACAAGGGAAGGCTCTGCACCCGCTACAAAATGGATCTCCTGAAGAAATATTATTGAATGTGAATGTTTGGCGAAGTGTTTAAGGGCCACTGAGCGTTTTGTTGGGGAGTTAAGTCCTTTGGCATTTTGTGACAAAATGCATACCTTAGGGACCGTCATGTCTATTTCTAGAGGGAGGTGGCAGTTGATGTCGGGACCGTCTTACCTGTGGGAAACAGCATCATGGAGGTTAGAGGTATCCCCCGTAATCATGTCTAATAGTTGAGGCTGCTGCTGAAGCGAGATAGTTAGAGTAATAGAGGAGGGGAGTTCCCCTTCTTGGTGGTCTGAGGGAGATAAGCACATAGATATATTTAACCAGCATGACAAACATATAATAACAATTACAACAATAAAACAAACAGACATAATTCCTATAACTACTCATTACAGGAAATAAGATTAAATGATTTCTTCTCATTTTGTAATAATCTGTGAGTGGGTGGGGGGAGTTAGGGCTGATGGATTTGCCTCTCCACTCTAAAATGGGTTCTATCTTTATTTATTATTTGTTTTATCCTTCAAACAGTGATTTTCATATCACTCAACTGGGTATGTAATAAAGAAGCTATCCTTTCTCTACTCGTTATCTGGTTCTAAAAACTACACAGATTGTATGGAATAACTTTAGCTATAGATAGTTCATGTTGGATCCGCCGTGGTTGCGGATGAAATGAGGCCAGATGTCTCAGTGTTCTTTCTATTTTTTGGGCATTGTAGACCAGCTCATTCTTTGGGGTTTAGGTGTTGACAGTCTTGGTTGTGACCTATCTTTAGAGGTGTCCGAAAGCTTGGGCAAGGATGGTAATGCAATATTTAGTTGTTTGCAAAAAAGTTCCAAGTCCTCTGGGCTTCTGTATATGAAAGTTTTCTCATCTTTCAGGACCTTAATAGTGAAGGGGAATCCCCAACGATATGGTATCCCCAAATCTTGGAGGTGTAATTTTAGGTATCTGGCTTCTTTGCATTAAGCCAAAGTGATTGGACTAAGGTCTGGATAAATCTGTATGGCATCTTCTTTAAAGTAAAGAGGTGACTTTTTCCTGGCCGCCTGTAGAATCTTTTCCTTGTCCATAAACTTGTGGCAGCAGAGGACCACATCCCTAGGAGGCAGGTAATCATGAGGTTTCGGTCTCAGTGCCCTATGGGCCCTGTCAAGGATGATGGGTTCCCTCTTTGAAGGTAGGAGGGCAGTTGTTGTGAGAGGATCTTTTCTGGAATGCCTCGAATCCGCAAGTTCAGGCGTTTACCCCTGTTATCAAGATCCTCCATCTGTACCTGCAGTTGATCAATGGCCTCATGCTGATATTGAAACGCCTGAGTTGTGTTGTCTGCTGACTTATTCGATTCCTCCATCTGATCCTCCAGTTCCAAGACTCTGTCTCCCAGCTCTCTGATGTCTTTTTTAACTTCAGCTAAGCCATCTTTTATAGCCTTGCTGACCTGTTGCATTATAGCTGATAAGTCTGCTTTTGTAGACAGAGCTTGTAGGTCAGCCCTAGTTATTGGTAATGTGTCCATCAGAGAGGAGGTATTATCTTGATTTGTGCTATATAGTTGATCTGTTGCAGGTGGTTCTGACTCCCCTGATGTAGATGTAGCTTGGCTTTTAAAGTAAGAGTTCAGCTTGCCTCCTGTCAGTGTACCTCCTTTGGACGTTTTGTCTGTTTTATTTTTAATCTTTGAGGCCATAATGGTGTGCTATGTCTCTATGGGATTCTCAAGTATTGTGTAAGCAGCCCAAGAGTTTGTAGAGTGCTAATGTTTTGCTCTGTAGGTAAATCCGGATATCTCTTACCACTCAAGAAGGGCCTGCACTTTACTTTCTGCCTGCTGTGGCCGTGCTCTGCAAAGTGCTGCATCACCGTCCCCTCCGCTCTCCCACACTAGGCCTTTATCTGCAAAAGCGGTCGTGCTGTCCTTAGGTGATATTATTTTTATATCAGCAGCATACTCGGAGCTTCCCAGCTTACTCTAGAAGTTTGTGAACCCAGTTGGTTATATATAATAGGTTATTAGTTACCCATTAGAGCAATCTAGCACGGAGCTCTATCCAAGTGTGACCATTTGCTTTGTCTGTCGGCTACGCCCCCAGCAAGTACTCTTTTAATACTATGTTTTATGTATCTCATTGTATCCTTTTGCGAGTGCTGCTGTAACACTGCGTCTTATGTGTTTAGTTGGTTCCCACTTTCATAATAATGCTCAATATCTTCATATTCCTTTTTGCTACCTCTTGTCTCTATAACATACTACATTACTCACTCCTTCTCCCTCTCCACCTGCACTGTTCATTAGCCCATCTCTCTTATACTCACCTTACTTTTGTACTCATGAACTTTACCTATTCCTAAACACTCTCTCTCCCCCCTGCACTTCAGCCAAACAACAGTCTCATTACTGCAAATCTGCTTCTCATCTCATGTCACTCTCCCTCTTGCTCATACTAGCTGCTGATGACATCTCCCCTAATCCTGGTCCCTCACAACCTCCTAGCCTTTCACTTCCTTGTGTGCCTTTCAATAGACTTCATAAACTAAACTCTGGTAAAGTTAATCGCATTCCTCTTACATCTAAAAACCCCTCCCCCTTCACTTGTGCACTCTGGAACTCTCGCTCTGTTTGCAACAAGCTCACTTCTATCCATGATCTCTTTATCTCCCACTCTCCTAACCTTCTGGCTCTTACAGAAACCTGTCTCTCTCCCCTAGACACAGCATCCACTGCTGCTCTGTCACATGGGGGTCTCCATTTCAGCCACACTCCTAGGTCCGGCAATAGACAAGGAGGTGGTGTCAGTATTTTACTTTCCTCTCGTTGCACCTTCCAACAAATACAGCCCTTCTCTTCACTCACATTTTCTTCATTTGAAGCACACATGATTCGGTTATTCTCTCCCCTCTCTATATGTGTTGCAGTCATATACCGCCCCCCTGGCTCCCCAACTCAATTTTTAGATCACTTTTCTGCCTGGCTTCCTTATTTCCTTTCCTTGATCTGACTTTCACCTATCGATGTACTCTTCCAAATTTAACAAACTCCCCTTTTCCTCTCTCTGACCATCATCTCCTAACTTGCAACATCGCTTCCCTACCTACAACTCCCCCTCCCTCTACCCCTCACACCAAACTTCACAGAAGCACTAAGTCACTAGATCTGCATCAGCTCGCTAGCTCTCTCAAACCTCTCCTCTCATCCATCACCCCCTTTTCCTGCCCTGACCAATCTATCTGCCAGTAAAATTCCACCCTTACATCGGTCATTGACACTCTGGCCCCTCCAACCTTAGCTCAGAAACCACACTCTCATCCTCAGCCCTGCATACTCCTCTGACACGATACCTATGCAGATGCTCCCGTACTGCTGAGCGACATTGGAGGAAATCTCGAGTAACACTGGATAACTAATAACAAGATAACTAGTAACACCGGATAACTAATAACACCGGATAACTAGTAACACCAGATAACTAGTAAAACTGGATAACTAGTAACACCAGATAACTAATAACATAGGATAACTAGTGTTACAAACTGCTATTTGTAACTGGCCCTTTAAATGGAAAATTGCCCTGCTTCCCTGGATTTTGGAGAAGCCTATTTGCCAGCCTCCTTCCATATGACTATGGCCCCTGGAAGATTGTGCCCCTGAAAACATATTAACTTTTATTGGGTGTGTATGGCCCTTTAAGAACCGTCTGGGGACATATTGTGACTTTGGTGAACAATGCCCCTTTAAGACTATGTCCCCAGACCTGTGAAATGACTTGTCCCTGGCTTTCTCCCACTTGGTTCAGTTTCATTGTGTGCCATTAAGTGCTATGTGACAGACCCTTCGGTCAGAACTACAGAGATAACTTTGTTCAGCTTCAAGAAGCATTCTAAATACAAGTTTGCTGGGATCAGCTCTAATTAAGTTTAGTGATAAAACATTCCCATTGTCTAATCAGACTTCTAGTAGTGATAAGGTGGACTGCATTGTTTTATTGTGTGTAACTTGTTATCTGCTAAAGTAATGTTGTGGCCTGTCAAAGAGAGTGTCTCTCTATCTAATATCAAATGTGTGATGGGGGATTTTATGCCTCCCCCTGAGAGTGTCCTGTTTGCATGTAACCTCAATAAAAAGCAGGCTGTGTGCTCCAGCACTTCAGACCTATGTTGACCCTCTAACTTCAAGCTTTGACTCATGTTTGTATGATACAGCTTATAATCACTACAGGGATTGCTATGTTTTTCATACTCCCTTAGCAACAGGGATTGCTACAGAAGGAAGAGGTTCACCTACTGGAGCCTGGTCATAGGTCCAGGGCGCAGAGCAGACAGGAGATACCAGCCCAGCAGCGGTGGTTCATAGAGTCTGCATTACTTATGGTGGCTACGCAGCAGTTATAGAGTCTACGGTGCTGCTGCTCCTTTGGTGAGCGCTAGGAGCATCCTTTCCTACGGTCCAACTTCCAGCCAGCCTGGAGGCAACCGTAACATTTGGCGGCAGCGGTGGGATTGGCGTCCTAGCGCAAGGAGCAGCACCACAACAGCACTGGTATCGTAGGAGAGTTATTGAGGGCAACGCTAGCCACTGCGCAGCGTCCCTACCTACAGCAGCATGGAGCTGACAAGATACTGGTCAGAACCATGTGAAGAGCACCTCAACCGGATCCATTGCTATGAGGGCGCGGATTTCGTTCCAGAGGTAAAGAGGCGGCTAGTCCGATATGGTCCAGACCCTGCGCAGGAGGTAGTCAGTCGCATCATCCGGGAATTGGATACGGAGAACAAAGCGGCACGAGCCTTTGAGCGCCAACTGTGGAGTTTGGGGGTATGGACACCTGCTCTCCAGTGAGAAAATGAGTTACAGGGGGCAGAGACAGTTGGTCCTGTCCCCCAGCAGCAGAGGAATATGCAGGGAATTGTGAGCCCAGACTCCATTCCCCAGCGGCTGGAAGTATGTAAGGGAGAGGAGAGCAGCGACCTCCCTCCCCAGCGGCAGTATACTGTGCAGAGGGAAGAGACAACCGGTCTCCTTCCCCAACCCCAACCAGAGATACCAGAGGCAGCAGGCCTCATAGACTGGTCCTGGGAGGACCCCCAGCAGGCAGGTGGAGATGGGACCGCAGTCTCTCTACCGGCCCTACAGGGATGCTGGGCAGGCGGCCCAGATCCCCAGCGACAGACCCAGCTACAGGGAGGGGAGAGCATCGACCTCCCTCCCCAGCCGGAGTGTGCCTTCCAGGGAGAGGAGACAACCGGTCTCTCTCCCCAGCCGCAGCATGTTCCACAGGAAGCGGAGAGCATCGACCTCCCTTCCCAACGGCCGCCGGAGTATCAGGAGGAGGAGGTAAGCCAATCTCCCCCTCCCCAGCTAACTCCTAACTTGGGCCCAGGGTTAACAGTGGAGATGTTGGCCCCCACTGACCCCCACGTTCCCTTTGCCACCGGGCAGGACTATGCCCCAATTCCCCCAGCAGAAGAGCTGGCATCAGGACAGAGCGCTGCTGGCCTCTGCCCTACAGACCTTGTCCTTCTTACAGAACTGGTCTGCAAACCCCTCACCCCAGCAGAAGCGCTGGCACCAGGGCAGAGTGCCGCTGGCCTCTGCCCCCCAAGTACCATCAGCTATTTGCCCAGCTGCGCCAGGAAGGCCGAGGATGCTGCACTTTCATCCTGCAACCTGGAACTTACAGGCCAGTACTACGTATTGTGGGGTGGCTACTTTGCTGCTAGCGATTATTTGTGGGTGGGTTGCGAGACTAACTTAGGCACTGACCGGCAGAAGGTCAGGTGCCTGGTTAGTCTCCCTCCAAAAGGGGAGATATGTTACAAACTGCTATTTGTAACTGGCCCTTTAAATGGAAAATTGCCCTGCTTCCCTGGATTTTGGAGAAGCCTATTTGCCAGCCTCCTTCCACATGACTATGGCCCCTGGAAGATTGTGCCCCTGAAAACCTATTAACTTTTATTGGGTGTGTATGGCCCTTTAAGAACCGTCTGGGGACATATTGTGACTTTGGTGAACAATGCCCCTTTAAGACAATGTCCCCAGACCTGTGAAATGACTTGTCCCTGGCTTTCTCCCACTTGGTTCAGTTTCATTGTGTGCCATTAAGTGCTATGTGACAGACCCTTCGGTCAGAACTACAGAGATAATTTTTTTCAGCTTCAAGAAGCATTCTAAATACAAGTTTGCTGGGATCAGCTCTAATTAAGTTTAGTGATAAAACATTCCCATTGTCTAATCAGACTTCTAGTAGTGATAAGGTGGACTGCATTGTTTTATTGTGTGTAAAATGTTATCTGCTGAAGTAATGTTGTGGCCTGTCAAAGGGAGTGTCTCTCTATCTAATATCAAATGTGTGATGGGGGATTTTATGCCTCCCCCTGAGAGTGTCCTGTTTGCATGTAACCTCAATAAAAAGCAGGCTGTGTGCTCCAGCACTTCAGACCTATGTTGACCCTCTAACTTCAAGCTTTGACTCATGTTTGTAGGATACAGCTTATAATCACTACAGGGATTGCTATGTTTTTCATACTCCCTTAGCAACAGGGATTGCTACAGAAGGAAGAGGTTCACCTACTGGAGCCTGGTCATAGGTCCAGGGCGCAGAGCAGACGGGAGATACCAGCCCAGCAGCGGTGGTTCATAGAGTCTGCATTACTTATGGTGGCTACGCAGCAGTTATAGAGTCTACGGTGCTGCTGCTCCTTTGGTGAGCGCTAGGAGCATCCTTTCCTACGGTCCAACTTCCAGCCAGCCTGGAGGCAACCGTAACAACTAGTAACACCGGATACTAGTAACAACATATATCTAGTAACACTGGATAACTAGTAACACTGGATAACTAGTAACAACATATAACTAGTAACACTGGATAACTAGTAACACCGGATAACTAATAACATAGGATAACTAGTAACTGGATAACTATTAACAAGATAACTAGTAACACTGGATAACTAGTAACACCGGATAACTAGTAACACTGGATAACTAGTAACACTGGATAACTAGTAACAAGATAACTAGTAACACTGGATAACTAGTAACAAGATAACTAGTAACACTGGATAAATAGTAACACTGGATAACTAATAACATAGGATAACTAGTAACACTGGATAACTAGTAACAAGATAACTAGTAACACTGGATAACTAGTAACAAGATAACTAGTAACACTGGATAACTAGTAACACCGGATAACAAGTAACACTGGATAACTAGTAACACTGGATAACTAATAACATAGGATAACTAGTAACACTGGATAACTAGTAACAAGATAACTAGTAACACTGGATAACTAGTAACACCGGATAACAAGTAACACTGGATAACTAGTAACAAGATAACTAATAACACTGGATAACTAGTAACACTGGATAACTAGTAACACTGGATAACACTGGATAACTAGTAACACAAGATAACTAGTAACACAAGATAACTAGTAACACTGGATAAATAGTAACACTGGATAACTAGTAACACTGGATAACTAGTAACAAGATAACTAGTAACTGGATAACTAGTAACACCGGATAACTAGTAACAAGGTAACTAGTAACACTGGATAACTAATAACATAGGATAACTAGTAACACTGGATAACTAGTAACATAGGATAACTAGTAACACTGGATAACTAGTAACACAAGATAAATAGTAACACTGGATAACTAGTAACACAAGATAACTAGTAACACAAGATAACTAGTAACACTGGATAACTAGTAACACTGGATAACTAGTAACACTGGATAACTAGTAACACAAGATAAATAGTAACACTGGATAACTAGTAACACAAGATAACTAGTAACACAAGATAACTAGTAACACAAGATAACTAGTAACACTGGATAAATAGTAACACTGGATAACTAGTAACACTGGATAACTAGTAACAAGATAACTAGTAACTGGATAACTAGTAACACCGGATAACTAGTAACAAGGTAACTAGTAACACTGGATAACTAATAACATAGGATAACTAGTAACACTGGATAACTAGTAACAAGATAACTAGTAACTGGATAACTAGTAACACTTGATAACTAGTAACAAGGTAACTAGTAACACCGGATAACTAGTAACACTGGATAACTAGTAACAAGATAACTAGTAACACTGGATAACTAGTAACACTTGATAACTAGTAACAAGATAACTAGTAACACTGGATAACTAGTAACAAGATAACTAGTAACACTGGATAACTAGTAACAAGGTAACTAGTAACACCGGATAACTAGTAACACCGGATAACTAGTAACACCGGATAACTAGTAACACTGGATAACTAGTTACACTAATTGCTTATATATATATATATATATATATATATGTCACTTGGAAAAGGAAACTTATATTCTTTCTTTGTTTGCAGCTATTTTTCAACTGCCAAATGAATCGTGTCAGTTCATGACCACATTATACAAGCCAGAGCTCTGAGAGAGTATGTGCATTCACCACAATGAGACAGATATTCATATTCAGTTCATAAAGAGTCCCCAGTCTTACCAGTCAGCTGCATCATGTAAATGAATAATACCTCTCTCCCACTTGGTTGGTCCTCAGGAGCCGTTCGCTTAATCTGCACTCAATGTAGCAGAGTTGCAGATTCCCTGCCTCTTGTGACTTCTTTCCGCTCCCTCTCTGAACCATGGGCAACAGCTTCTGACGTCACGACTCGATTGTGTATTCTGTCTCCCTCTCTCTCCTTCAGTGTGCTCGGCCGTGAATAAAACAAGTTCCTTTTCCAGGGTCTGACGCCACATCCAGTGTCCGTGCTCACTTCTCCCCAAGTAGCATGCACCAAATATAACAAACGATAGCACCAGACCACTGATGTGATAAAACGTAACTTTTATTCTTTGCAGCTTCCAACAAAACCGGTTTAAAATCTTTGGTTTTTCATCAAAAGCACAGCATAGAGTTTCAAGGGTAGTGTTCCAGCTTACGCGTTTCGGCAATCGCAGTAATCATAGCATGTTGGAACTCTACCTGTGACTCACGTTTAAACCTTTCACCACAATCCTATTGGTTAATTAAAATTCACACATCTCTTTAACTACCCTATCACTAACTAGCTAAGTGCTCAATTGCAAATCCCAAGCAGCCTACTTCCACTATTGTATATATTCTTACTGATGAGTTCAGTGATTTATCTGTCTACCTGTCATCTGACTAATGAAGAAAGAAGGGTGTTAGAATTAGGTTTAAACTTTGTTCCAGCTGAGAACTTTGATGTATTTCCGACATTAATAGACGTCAATAAATTAATAAGGAATATCACCCTAAAAAAACATTTTTCAGATGATCAGGATGGTAGGACAGGAGCAAATATGGAAATATCTAATGACATAAGGAATGATATAACAGATCTTACCTTCAGTGAGACTTGTGATCTAGTTGCCCTTGAGGATTTACAAGTAGTGATGTCGCGAACATAAAAATTTCGGTTTGCAAACAGCGAACGCGAACTTCCTCAAAAGTTCGCGAACCGGGCGAACCGCCATAGACTTCAATAGGCAGGCGAATTTTAAAACCCAAAGGGACTCTTTCTGGCCACAATAGTGATGGAAAAGTTGTTTCAAGGGGACTAACACCTGGACTGTGGCATGCCGGAGGGGGGGTCCATGGCAAAACTCCCATGGAAAATTACATAGTTGATGCAGAGTCTGGTTTTAATCCATAAAGGGCATAAATCACCTAACATTCCTAAATTGTTTTGAATAACGTGCTTTAAAACATCAGGTATGATGTTGTATCGATCAGGTAGTGTAAAGGTTACGCCCGCTTCACAGTGACAGACCAAACTCCATGTTTAACGCACCGCAAACAACCGCAAACAGTCCATTTGCACAACCGCAAACTCCCCATTTGCACAAGGTTGGATACCAAGCTAGCCATGTCCCGTTCCTTGTCCTCACTGATGTCATTGAAGGTCTCTTCCTCCACCCAGCCATGTACAACACCAAGGGTCCCTGAAAGGTGACAACAAGCCCCCTGGGACGCCTGCTGTGTTTTGTCTTCCACCTCCTCAAAGCCACCTTCCTCCTCTGTCTCCTCTTCTTCAGACTCCTCTCTCTGCGTTGCCTATCTCTGCGTTATTATAAGGTGTGTTAAGTAGTACTATTCCTATCAGTTTAATCCCTGTTATGTCCCCTATCAGGGGACGTGTATATGGCATGGATTTTAGGAACCGGGAGATGGAAAAAGATGCTTGGTCGGTCCTACTACTTCAAATTTGGGGCACTGCACGTGCAATCTAATGTGCCACCAGATAGGAGTGGTGTGTTAAGTAGTACTATTCCTATCAGTTTAATCCCTGTTACGTGTCTTTCTTTTTGTTTGGTTTTTGAAGCCACAGTGCAGCACCAGAGGCCAGAAAAATTAGGCATGTACACATGCCTAAAAAATTAGGTATTGTTGCAGCCGCTGCTGTAGCAGCGGCCAGAAAAATTGATATTTGTTTGACAGTTAGAAAGTGCCCTAAAACATTGCGGCTTGAACCCTAGTTGTTGGCAGGTAAGTCACGCAAGTCATCCGCCAATCAAAGATAAAATACAGCAGCATGTGTACCATTTGTAGCCCAAGGCAGCTCATCTCATCAGGCCTTTTTTACTCTAATGTATCGCACAATGTCAGTCCCTTCGGGATCCATCCCTCATTCATCTTAATAAAGGTGAGGTAATCTAGACTTTTTTGACCTAGGCGACTTCTCTTCTCAGTGACAATACCTCCTGCTGCACTGAAGGTCCTTTCTGACAGGACACTTGAAGCTGGGAAGGCCAGAAGTTCTATCGCAAATTGGGATAGCTCAGGCCACAGGTCACAGCCATTTTAGATTCATTCGGTAGCTGCATTGTTAGTGAGAGGAGGGACAGTGTAGCTGCTGCTGATTTCATAGGGAAATTGATAGCTAGGCTAGTGTATTCAGTGTCCACTACAGTGCTGAAGGACTCATCTGATCTCTGCTGTAAGGACAGCTCCCCAAAAAGCCCTTTTTAGGGCTAGAGCATCTTTTTTTTTTTTTTTGCCTGTGTAATTTTGACTGTGAAACATCAGTCTGCTAGTGTAATCTAATTGCAGTTGCCTGCCTGCAGTGCCACCACTCATATCTGTTGTAACAGTGTAAATTTTTTTAAAAAAAAAACTTTTTTGACTGTGAAACATAAGTCTGCTAGTGTAATCTAATTGCAGTTGCCTGCCTGCCAGCGTGTGTGCCAGGCCCACTTGCCAACTAGTGCCACCACTCACATCTGTTGTAACAGTAGTGTAAATTTTGTAAAAAAAAAACTTTTTTGACTGTGAAACATCAGTCTGCTAGTGTAATCTAATAGCAGTTGCCTGCCTGCCAGCGTGTGTGCCAGGCCCACTTGCCAACTAGTGCCACCACTCATATATGTTGTAACAGTAGTGTAAATTTTTAAAAAAAAACTTTTTTGACTGTGAAACATCAGTCTGTTAGTGTAAACAGACATGGACGTACGGTGTGATGATGATGATGTTGTACCCGCTGCTGCTTCCTTTGTTGATTTGTCAGATACAAGTGAAGCGGTTGATGATGACGATGCGTCCGTGGATGTCACGTGGGTGCCCGCTAGAAGAGAAGAAGAACAGGGGGAAAGTTCAGATGGGGCGACAGAGAGGAGGAGGAAGAGACGAGTTGGAAGCAGGGGGAGGTCGTCGCAAGGAGCTAGTGGCACAGTCAGACAGCATGCATCGGCACCCAGAGTCAGCCAGACAGCACGCCAATCATCGCATGCTGTTGCCACAACCAGAATGCCGTCATTGCAGAGCTCAGCAGTGTGGCATTTTTTTTGTGTGTCTGCCTCTGACAACAGCGATGCCATTTGCAACCTGTGCCAAAAGAAACTGAGTTGTGGGAAGTGCAACACCCACCTAGGTACAACTGCTTTGCGAAGGCACATGATCGCACATCACAAACGCCTATTGGATCAACACATGAGTAGAAGCAGCACACAAACTCAAAGCCGCCATCTTCCTCCTGGTCCAGCATCTTCAGCCACGTCAACCACTGCTGTCCTCCTTGCCCCCTCTCAACCATCCGCCACTCCGTCTCTCTTCCAGAGCAGTTCCTGCTCATCTGCCCACAGTCAGGTGTCTGTCAAGGACATATTTGAGCGTAAGAAGCCAATGTCACAAAGTCACCCCCTTGCCCGGCATCTGACAGCTGGCTTGTCTGAACTCTTTTTTTTTTTTTTTATTTATATTTATAACCAACATGTAGTACTGTAGTAACAGAAAAGAGAAAAAAATAGAAAAGAAAATCGGCACAATGCAACACCACGCAGGGTGTAATAAATGATCATACAATCAACAGCATTATAATATACAATAACATACCTCCATACACATCAGATACTATACCTGCTTATATTATGCATGTTTGTATTCAAATCTAAACAAGGTTTTTTTAAGAATTGTATTAACTCCTTAACGACACGCGTCGTACAGGGTACGTCTTGCACAAACTGGTCTTTAAAGACCAGCGACGTACCCTGTACGACGTTGGGGTTGAAAGCGGCTGGAAGCGATCCTGATCGTTTCCAGCCACTTTCCGGTTATTGTAGTGATGCCTCGATATCGAGGCATCACTGCAATAACATTTTTCCCCATCCGATGCAGAGAGAGCCACTCTGTGGCCCTCTCTGCACCGGACATCGATGCCGCGATCGTTGGTGGGTGGGAGCAGACGTGGGAGGCGGGTGGGCGGCGATCGATGGCTTACCGGTGGGCGGGATCGTGGGCGGGATTGCTGGGGGGAGCGCACGGACACGCGCGCGTGCACAGGGGAGGCGGGCGGGCGCGTGCACGGGGAGGGAGCGGGTGGGAACCATTACACTATGGAACAGTGGTTTCTATTTAGAGGGAGAGAGGGGGGATAAATATGTTAATCAAAGGGATCTGGGAGGGGGTGGGGGTTTAGTCTTGGGGGGGGGGAGCTACACTACAGAAAAGTGGGGAAAAAATAAAAAATATACATTTTTTTTGTAAACTGGGTACTGGCAGACAGCTGCCAGTACCCAAGATGGCTCCCAATAATGTAGAGGGGGAGGGTTAGAGAGCTGTTTGGGGGGGGATCAGGGAGGTTTGGGGCTAAGAGGGATCCTACACAGCAGCATATGTAAATATGCTCCAAAAAAAAAAAAAAAAAAAAAGATACCTTTTATTTTAGTACTGGCAGACTTTCTGCCAGTACTTAAGATGGCGGGGACAATTGTGGGGTGGGGGAGGGAAGAGAGCTGTTTGGGAGGGATCAGTGGGTCTGATGTGTCAGGTGGGAGGCTGATCTCTACACTAAAGCTAAAATTAACCCTGCAAGCTCCCTACAAGATCCCTAATTAACCCCTTCACTGCTAGCCATAATACACGTGTGATGTGCAGCGGCATTTAGCAGCCTTCTAATTACCAAAAAGCATTGCCAAAGCCATATATGTCTGCTATTTCTGAACAAAGGGGATACCAGAGAAGCATTTACAACCATTTGTGCCATAATTGCACAAGCTGTTTCTAAATAATTTCAGTGAGAAACCTAAAATTGCGAAAAAATTACGTTTTTTTTAAATTTGATCGCATTTGGCGGTGAAATGGTGGCATTAAATTTACCAAAATGGGCCTAGATCAATACTTTGGGTTGTCTACTACACTACACTAAAGCTAAAATTAACTCTACAAGCTCCCTACATGCTCCCTAATTAACCCCTTCACTGCTGGGCATAAAACACGTGTGGCGCGCAGTGGCATTTAGCAGCCTTCTAATTACCAAAAAGCAACGCCAAAGCCATATAAGTCTGCTATTTCTGAAAAAAGGGGATCCCAGAGAAGCACTTACAACCATTTATGCCATAATTGCACAAGTTGTTTGTAAATAATTTCTGTGAGAAACCTAAAGTTTGTGAAAAAGTTACCATTTTTTTTATTTGATCGCATTTGGCGGTGAAATGGTGGCATGAAATATACTAAAATGGGCCTAGATCAATACTGGGATGTCTTCTAAAAAAAAATATATATACATGTCAATGGATATTCAGAGATTCCTGACAGATATCAGGGTTCCAATGTAACTAGCGCTCATTTTGAAAAAAAGTGGTTTTGAAATAGCAAAGTGCTACTTGTATTTATGGCCCTATAACTTGCAAAAAAAGCAAAGAAGATGTAAACATTGGGTATTTCTAAACTCAGGACAAATTTTAGAAACTATTTAGCATGGTTGTTTTTTGGTGGTTGTAGATGTGTAACAGATTTTGGGGGTCAAAGTTAGAAAAAGTGTGTTTTTTTTCCATTTTTTCCTCATATTTTATAATATTTTTAATAGTAAATTATAAGATATGATGAAAATAATGGTATCTTTAGAAAGTCCATTTAGTGGCGAGAAAAACGGTATATAATATGTGTGGGTACAGTAAACGAGTAAGAGGAAAATTACAGCTAAACACAAACACCGCAGAAATGTAAAAATAGCCCTGGTCCTTAAGGGAAAGAAATTGAAAAATGGCCGTGTCCTTAAGGGGTTAAATACTCTTCCGAGAATTTTCCTTAATACCAAAATGTTGGGATTTTTATCTCTATGGGGGAACACACCAATCCAACCAACACCAAAAAGCCAGGCTAAACCACTGACACACAAAAAAAAAAAAAAAAAAAACACAAAAGAGAAAAAATAAACAACAAACAACAAACTTCCTCTCTCCCTCCACCCCTCTACTACCACCTACTATTGCTCTACACTAGATACTATCCAGTCAGGAGGAAAGTCCCCTAATAGCACCAGGTCCATAAAGCTTTCTGAGCTCAAAAATGGGAAGAGAATAGACTTTTGAATACAACTAGGGTACGATTTAATTATAGGCAACCATCCCACTAAAATTTTTTTAATTTTTCTCTCTGTAAGAAACCTAGTATGGTAAGATTAAAAAATAATCTGATTTTGAATTTCTTGGGTGACCACCTTCAGTGAGGGAAGACGCTTCGCCTTCCAGTTTTTAACTATTAAATGTCTCACCAACAGTATAATAATATTTAGTATGGTTACCCCTGCCGGAAAAGCCGGGATCTGGATATTTAACAAGAGTATATTCTCTAGCTCTAAGGTAATATTTAATTGGTAGTACTTATTAAACCAGAAAACCACCTTCTTCCAAAGCTGTGTCATCTTTGGGCAATACCAAAACATATGGACCAGATCTGCTGCCGTCGAAGAGCAACGCGGGCACACAATACTTTGCTGGGGATAGAATCTTGAGAGCCTAGCCGGAGTTAAATAAAAGTTATTTATAAGTTTAAAATGTGCTTCCCTCCAATTCATCGGAATTTGATATTTACTTAGCATGGTGTAGCTTGCTATAACTTTTTCAGTGTTTATGTCCACCATATACATACATCAGGGATATAGATGTGTTCCCAGCCCTAAAGAGTTTCATCCAGCTCTTCACCTCAGCCCATTCACCTTCTCTTGTAAGATCCCAGTTCCATTCCTGTATATAATGTCTAGTTTGCAAATATGCATAAAAGTTATTACTATGAAGACCAAAATTATGTCTAAGATTCTCAAAAGATAATATATACCCCTCATCCGAGAAAAACTGTTTAATGGCTAGGAGGCCCTTTCCAGCCCATGTCTGAAATACTGACTGATGGATTCCTGGGGAAAAGTTGACATTGCCCCTTATTGGCAAGAACTCTGAAAAAGAAAGATCCATTTCTAATATATTACACAACTTCTGCCATCCTAATACCACATTCTTTAATGACACAAGACCAGAAATATTTACCGGGAGTTTCTTCTGTTAAGTGTGATCAGTCCACGGGTCATCATTACTTCTGGGATATTAACTCCTCCCCAACAGGAAGTGCAAGAGGATTCACCCAGCAGAGCTGCATATAGCTCCTCCCCTCTACGTCACTCCCAGTCATTCTCTTGCACCCAACGACTAGATAGGAGGTGTGAGAGGGCTATGGTGATTATACTTAGTTTTATATCTTCAATCAAAAGTTTGTTATTTTAAAATAGCACCGGAGTGTGTTATTACCTCTCTGGCAGAGTTTGAAGAAGAATCTACCAGAGTTTTTGCTATGATTTTAGCCGGAGTAGTTAAGATCATATTGCTGTTTCTCGGCCATCTGAGGAGAGGTAAACTTCAGATCAGGGGACAGCGGGCAGATGAATCTGCATAGAGGTATGTAGCAGTTTTTATTTTCTGACAATGGAATTGATGAGAAAATCCTGCCATACCGATATAATGTCATGTATGTATACTTTACACTTCAGTATTCTGGGGAATGGTACTTCACTAGAATT
This sequence comes from Bombina bombina, assembly GCF_027579735.1. NCBI lineage: Eukaryota > Metazoa > Chordata > Amphibia > Anura > Bombinatoridae > Bombina > Bombina bombina. The sequence continues at coordinate 1,156,252,143 of NC_069504.1, forward strand.
ACACTGTAAGAAGTACATTAAGCTGTTTAATAACTAGAAATTATGTTTAACGTTTTTGCTGGAATGTAAAATCGTTTTCATTTGCTGAGGTACTGAGTGAATAAATGTTTGGGCACCATTTTTCCACTTGGCAGTTGCTTAATCTTTTTCTGACAGTTTCTGTTCTCTCTCACTGCTGTGTGTGAGGGGGAAGGGCCGTTTTTTGGCGCCTTTTCTATGCATCAGTTATTTCAGTCAGCAGCTCATTGTATTTCCTGCATGATCCGGTTCATCTCTACAGAACTCAGGGGTCTTCAAACTTATTTTGAGGGAGGTAATTTCTCTCAGCAGAGCTGTGAGAATTATAGTTGACTGTGATAAAAAACGTTTATTCTGTAATTGTTTCCTGCTTTCAGAATTTGTTATCTTTGCTATTGGGATTAAACCTTTGCTAAAGTTGTGTTGTTTACAAGGATTGAGGCTATAACTGTTTCAATTTATTAATTTTCAACTGTCATAGATTTTCTGTGCTTCTTAAAGGCACAGTACGTTTTTAATATTATTCTAATTGAATTGTATTCTAAGTTGCAAGTTTATTTGCTAGTGTGTTAAACATGTCTGATTCAGAGGAAGATACCTGTGTCATTTGTTGCAATGCCAAAGTGGAGCCCAATAGAAATTTATGTACTAACTGTATTGATGCTACTTTAAATAAAAGTCAATCTGTACAAATTGAACAAATTTCACCAAACAACGAGGGGAGAGTTATGCCGACTAACTCGCCTCACGTGCCAGTACCTGCATCTCCCGCTCGGGAGGTGCGTGATATTGTAGCGCCGAGTACATCTGGCCGGCCATTACAAATCACATTACAGGATATGGCTTCTGTTATGACTGAAGTTTTGGCTAAATTACCAGAACTAAGAGGTAAGCGTGATCACTCTGGGGTGAGAACAGAGTGCGCTGATAATATTAGGGCCATGTCAGATACTGCGTCACAGGTTGCAGAACATGAGGACGGAGAACTTCATTCTGTGGGTGACGGTTCTGATCCAAACAGACTGGATTCAGATATTTCAAATTTTAAATTTAAACTGGAAAACCTCCGTGTATTACTAGGGGAGGTGTTAGCGGCTCTGAATGATTGTAACACAGTTGCAATACCAGAGAAAATGTGTAGGTTGGATAAATATTTTGCGGTACCGACGAGTACTGAGTTTTTTCCTATACCTAAGAGAATTACTGAAATTGTTTCTAAGGAGTGGGATAGACCCGGTGTGCCGTTCTCACCCCCTCCGATATTTAGAAAAATGTTTCCAATAGACGCCACCACACGGGACTTATGGCAAGCGGTCCCTAAGGTAGAGGGAGCAGTTTCTACTTTAGCTAAGCGTACCACTATCCCGGTGGAGGATAGCTGTGCTTTTTCAGATCCAATGGATAAAAAATTAGAGGGTTACCTTAAGAAAATGTTTGTTCAACAAGGTTTTATATTGCAACCCCTTGCATGCATTGCGCCGATCACGGCTGCAGCGGCGTTCTGGATTGAGTCTCTGGAAGAGAACATTAGTTCAGCTACTCTGGACGACATTACGGACAGGCTTAGAGTCCTTAAACTAGCTAATTCATTCATTTCGGAGGCCGTAGTACATCTAACTAAACTTACGGCGAAGAATTCAGGATTCGCCATTCAGGCACGCAGGGCGCTGTGGCTAAAATCCTGGTCAGCTGATGTTACTTCTAAGTCTAAATTGCTTAATATACCTTTCAAAGGGCAGACCTTATTCGGGCCCGGGTTGAAAGAGATTATAGCTGACATTACAGGAGGTAAAGGCCATGCCCTGCCTCAGGACAAAGCCAAAACTAAGACTAGACAGTCTAATTTTCGTTCCTTTCGTAATTTCAAAGCAGGAGCAGCATCAACTTCCTCTGCACCAAAACAGGAAGGAGCTGTTGCTCGCTACAGACAAGGCTGGAAACCTAACCAGTCCTGGAACAAGGGCAAGCAGACCAGGAAACCTACTGCTGCCCCTAAAACGGCATGAATTGAGGGCCCCCGATCCGGGATCGGATCTAGTGGGGGGCAGGCTTCTCTCTTCGCCCAGGCTTGGGCAAGAGATGTCCAGGATCCCTGGGCGCTAGAAATAATATCTCAGGGATACCTTCTGGACTTCAAATACTCTCCTCCAAGAGAGAGATTTCATCTGTCAAGGTTGTCAACAATCCAGACAAAGAAAGAGGCGTTTCTACGCTGCGTACAAGAGCTCTTGTTAATGGGAGTAATCCACCCAGTTCCACGATCGGAACAGGGACAGGGGTTTTACTCAAATCTGTTTGTGGTTCCCAAAAAAGAGGGAACTTTCAGACCAATCCTGGACTTAAAGATCCTAAACAAGTTCCTAAGAGTTCCATCGTTCAAGATGGAGACTATTCGGACAATTTTACCTATGATCCAAGAGGGTCAGTACATGACCACTGTAGATTTAAAAGATGCTTACCTTCACATACCGATTCACAAAGATCATTACCGGTACCTAAGGTTTGCCTTCCTAGACAGGCATTACCAGTTTGTAGCTCTTCCATTCGGATTGGCTACAGCTCCAAGAATCTTCACAAAGGTTCTGGGTGCTCTTCTGGCGGTACTAAGACCGCGGGGAATCTCGGTAGCTCCATACCTAGACGACGTTCTGATTCAAGCTTCAAGCTTTCAAACTGCCAAGTCTCATACAGAGTTAGTACTGGCATTTCTAAGGTCACATGGATGGAAGGTGAACGAAAAGAAAAGTTCACTCGTTCCACTCACAAGAGTTCCCTTCCTGGGGACTCTTATAGATTCTGTAAAAATGAAGATTTACCTGACAGAGGACAGGTTAACAAGACTTCAAAGTGCTTGCCACACCCTTCATTCCATTCAACACTCAGTCAGTGGCTCAATGCATGGAGGTAATCGGCTTAATGGTAGCGGCAATGGACATAGTACCCTTTGCACGCCTACACCTCAGACCACTGCAACTGTGCATGCTAAGTCAGTGGAATGGGGATTACTCAGACTTATCCCCTTCTCTGAATCTGGATCAAGAGACCAGAAATTCTCTTCTTTGGTGGCTTTCTCGGCCACATCTGTCCAGGGGGATGCCATTCAGCAGACCAGACTGGACAATTGTAACAACAGACGCCAGCCTTCTAGGTTGGGGTGCCGTCTGGAATTCTCTGAAGGCTCAGGGACAATGGAGTCAGGAGGAGAGTCTCCTGCCAATAAACATTCTGGAATTGAGAGCAGTTCTCAATGCCCTCCTGGCTTGGCCCCAGTTGACAACGCGGAGTTTCATCAGGTTTCAGTCGGACAACATCACGACTGTAGCTTACATCAACCATCAGGGAGGGACACGAAGCTCCCTAGCTATGATGGAAGTATCAAAGATAATTCACTGGGCAGAGTCTCACTCTTGCCACCTGTCAGCAATCCACATCCCGGGAGTGGAGAACTGGGAGGCGGATTTCTTAAGTCGTCAGACTTTTCATCCGGGGGAGTGGGAACTTCATCCGGAGGTCTTTGCCCAAATACTTCGACGTTGGGGCAAACCAGAGATAGATCTCATGGCGTCTCGACAGAAAGCCAAGCTTCCCGCGTTATGGGTCCAGATCCAGGGATCCAGAAGCAGTCCTGATAGATGCCCTGACAGCACCTTGGGACTTCAGGATGGCTTACGTGTTTCCACCCTTCCCGATGCTACCTCGATTGATTGCCAGAATCAAACAAGAGAGAGCATCAGTGATTCTAATAGCACCTGCGTGGCCACGCAGGACTTGGTATGCAGATCTGGTGGACATGTCATCCTGTCCACCTTGGTCTCTACCTCTGAAACAGGACCTTCTGATACAGGGTCCCTTCAAACATCAAAGTCTAACTTCTCTGAAGCTGACTGCTTGGAAATTGAACGCTTGATTTTATCAAGACGTGGGTTTTCTGAGTCAGTTATTGATACCTTAATACAGGCTAGGAAACCTGTTACCAGAAAGATTTACCATAAGATATGGCGTAAATACCTATATTGGTGTGAATCCAAAGGTTACTCTTGGAGTAAGGTTAGGATTCCTAGGATATTGTCTTTTCTACAAGAAGGTTTAGAAAAGGGTTTATCTGCTAGTTCATTAAAGGGACAGAGCTCAGCTCTGTCCATTCTGTTACACAAACGTCTGTCAGAAGTTCCTGACGTCCAGGCTTTTTGTCAGGCTTTGGCTAGGATTAAGCCTGTGTTTAAAACGGTTGCTCCACCATGGAGTTTAAACCTTGTTCTTAATGTTTTACAGGGCGTTCCGTTTGAACCCCTTCATTCCATTGATATAAAGTTGTTATCTTGGAAAGTTCTATTTTTAATGGCTATTTCCTCGGCTCGAAGAGTCTCTGAGTTATCAGCCTTACATTGTGATTCTCCTTATTTGATTTTTCATTCGGATAAGGTAGTTCTGCGTACTAAACCTGGGTTCTTACCTAAGGTAGTTACTAACAGGAATATCAATCAAGAGATTGTTGTTCCTTCTTTATGCCCAAATCCTTCTTCGAAGAAGGAACGTCTACTGCACAACCTGGATGTAGTCCGTGCTCTAAAATTTTACTTACAGGCAACTAAGGAATTTCGACAAACGTCTTCTCTGTTTGTCGTTTACTCTGGGCAGAGGAGAGGTCAAAAAGCTTCTGCTACCTCTCTTTCTTTTTGGCTTCGTAGCATAATTCGTTTAGCTTATGAGACTGCTGGACAGCAGCCTCCTGAAAGGATTACAGCTCATTCCACTAGAGCTGTGGCTTCTACTTGGGCCTTTAAGAATGAGGCCTCTGTTGAACAGATTTGCAAGGTTGCAACTTGGTCTTCGCTTCATACTTTTTCCAAATTTTACAAATTTGACACTTTTGCTTCATCGGAGGCTATTTTTGGGAGAAAGGTTCTTCAGGCAGTGGTCCCTTCCGTATAAAGATCCTGCCTGTCCCTCCCGTCATCCGTGTACTTTTGCTTTGGTATTGGTATCCCAGAAGTAATGATGACCCGTGGACTGATCACACTTAACAGAAGAAAACATAATTTATGCTTACCTGATAAATTCCTTTCTTCTGTAGTGTGATCAGTCCACGGCCCGCCCTGTTTTAAGGCAGGTAAATATTTTTTAATTTATACTCCAGTCACCACTTCACCCTTGGCTTTTCCTTTCTCGTTGGTCCTTGGTCGAATGACTGGGAGTGACGTAGAGGGGAGGAGCTATATGCAGCTCTGCTGGGTGAATCCTCTTGCACTTCCTGTTGGGGAGGAGTTAATATCCCAGAAGTAATGATGACCCGTGGACTGATCACACTACAGAAAAAAGGAATTTATCAGGTAAGCATAAATTATGTTTTCTTAACTGGGCAATGTAAAATGGCTTTAAGGGAGAAAGGGTAAGACAGGTAACTTTCCAAATCAATAGTAGCAAAACTATTAGCATCCGTCAACCAATCTATAGCAATCCTAGCCAAGATGGTGATATTATAAAGATTAATATTAGGTAATGCCAAACCTGCCATTCCACAGGGTTGCATTCATTTTTTCAATGAAATACGTGTTTTTTTGTTCTTCCAAATAAATTTAGAAAAAGATGAATAAATCGCTCTAATATCACCGGCAGGGATCAAGAAAGGCAGATTTTGTAAAGGGTATAACAGGCGAGGAAAAATGATTGTTTTAATTACATTCACCCTTGCTGTTATTGACAACGGGAACTGCCCCCATACTTCTAAGTCCGATTTAATTTTCCCAACAAGAGGGACAAAATTGATATTATACCAAGTTTTAGGATTAGTATTAAAAAATAAGCCCAAATACTTCAATGTAGCTACTTCTTTAAATGGTAATTTTTGTGGACTACAGCGTAACTTTTTTACCCACATCAATTCACTCTTTTCACAATTAATTTTGTAGCCTGAGAAGGAGCTATAAGTCTCCAAACATGTCAGGAGAATTGGGATTTCTTGTGACGTATTTTCAACACATATCAATAAATCATCTGCATATAAGAGAATTTTAAGATTATGCTCCCCTAATCCAATCCCCTTCAATGACTTTCTCAGCCAAATTGCCAGTGGTTCAATAGCCATATTGAAGAGTAGGGGTGACAATGGGCACCCCTGCCTCGTTCCCCTGCCAAGCGTAATCTGCGGAGTGAAAACCCTAATTAATTAACAGATATGAAATTGGATGTTTATATAGATTCTGTATGAAATGGAAGAACTGGTTTTTAAATCCAAATTCTGAAAGAGCTCTAAAAAGATGTTTCCAAATAATAGAGTCAAAAGCCTTCTCAGCATCCAATGTTATAATAGCTGAGTCAGCTCTGCTCTGACTTGGCTTTTTCTCAACATTCCACGCAAAATCTAAATAGTTAACCACTTTTTCCGAATATTCTTAGATGAATTTCTTGTCATCATGAAGCCCACTTGATCAGTATGAATAAGTTTGCCAAGGCATTTGGAAAGTCTCCCTGCAATAATCGCCATAAGGATTTTATAATCAGCATTCAAAACTGATATTGGTCTATAAGAGGCCAATTCCTCGATATGTTTGTCCTTTTTCAAAATTAATGAGATATTTGCTGCTGCAAAAAATCTAGACGGTTCCATATTCATACTAAAGTAGCTGTTAAACAGCTTCTCTAGTGTGTCTTTAATATCCTCCACCAAAATTTTCAAGAATTCTGCGGGGAGGCCATCGGGGCCCGCCGCTTTATTTATTTTAGCCTTTTCTATGCCTTTGACAATCTCATCTACTGTAATTGGGCTATTTAATGCTGCTAACTCTTCTTCAGATATTTTCGGCATCTCAATATCTGCCCAGAACTTTTCCTGATTTAGCACATTAATACCAGGAGATGTATACAAATCCTGATAATAACTATGAAACGCCTTACTAATATCTTCCATCTCTGTGTGTCTATGCTTGTCGTCGCGAATAGCTAGAATATAGTTCTTTCTCTTTCTATTTTGTACTAATCTTGCAAGATATTTTGCAGAAGTACCATGAAAACCCCTATAAAGAAGATTAGTTTTCTTCTTCTTGTGAATTGCATTTTAAAAAGATATCTCGTTCTTGCCTAGCTTTAATATAATTGTCCCAATTAGTATCCCCGTGTTCTGCAATAAACTTTCTATACGAATTTCTCACCTGCTTAGAAAGTTGAACTTCACGAGCGTTCATTCTTTTTCTTTTTATACAGAGATATGCCTTAATTTCCCCACGCAGGAAAGCTTTTGATGCCTCCCAAAATGTCTCTATTTTATCATAATAAGCAATATTATAACTAACATACTCTCTCCATTTCTGCCTTAACCACCGAGCAAATCTTACATTGTTAAAAAGGTACTTAGGGAAAAAAAAAGCAGAGTTTTTGTCTTTAGGCTGAGACATGGAACAGAAAGAGACTGAGACAATAGCATGATCTGAGATCATTATATCATTTATATGAGACTCCGTTTTTAACACCGATAGAGCCTCCGCAATTAATACAAAATCTATCCTTGAAAAAGTTTTGTGGACTTTAGATTCACATGTATATACACAAGAGTCCGGGTTCTTTACCCTCCATATATCCACTACTTTTAGCTTATGACAAAATCTCTTAAAATATTTAACTTGCTTATTATATTCTACAGAATTTCTTGCCCCATGTCTCTCCTGTTCAGGGCACATTGACATATTGAAGTCTCCTCCAATAATCAAATTTTGACTAATATAGGGAAACAGCTTAATCCTCATTTTTTCCCAAAAATCTTTTGAAAACCTGTTTGGGCCATAAATGTTGCACAGTACTAGTCTTGTGTCATTAATTTGAATATGGGCTAAAATATACCTTGCATTCTCATCTCTTTCTATGTTCATTACTTTGTATGTACCCCCTTGCCCGGCGTCTGACAGCTGGCTTGTCTGAACTCTTAGCCTGCCAGCTTTTACCATACAAGCTGGTGGAGTCTGAGGCGTTCAAAAAATGTGTAGCTTTTGGGACACTGCAGTGGAAGGTACCCGGCCGAAATTTCTTTTCACAAAAGGCAATCCCCAAGCTGTAATCAATTGTGCGAAAGGAAGTAATGGCATGTCTGGCACACAGTGTTGGGGCAAGGGTCCATATGACCACTGATAGCTGGTTTGTAAAGCATGGTCAGGGCAGGTATATCACCTACACTGCGCATTGGGTAAACTTGCTGACGGCTGCCAAGCATGGAATGCGTGGCTCTGCAGAGGAGGAGTTGGTGACACCGCCACAACTTGCAGGCAGGCCTGCTGCCACCTCCTCTACTCCTCCTACTCCATCCTCTTCCATAAACTCCTCGGCTGAGTCCTCTTCTGCTGCTGTGTCTTGCTCCACATCAACGGCACCCCCCCAGCTCCGCAGGTACAATCCACATCCTGGATACGTCGGTGTCACGCCATCTTGGGGTTGACTTGCCTGAAAGCAGAGAGTCACACCGGACCAGCACTCCTGTCCGCCCTGAACGCACAGGTGGATCAGTGGCTGACTCTGCAATAACTGGAGATCGGCAAAGTGGTTTCTGACAACGGAAGTAATTTGGTGACGGCATTGAAATTGGGCAAGTTGACACATGTGCCGTGCATGGCACATGTGTGTAATCTGATTGTACAATGCTTTGTGCATAAGTACCCAGGCTTACAGGACATCCTGAAGCAGGCCAGGAAGGTGTGTGGCCATTTGAGGCGTTCCTACATGGCCATGGCGCACTTTTCCGATATCCATCGGCGAAACAACATGCCAGTGAGGCGCTTGATTTGCGACAGCCTGACACGTTGGAATTCAACATTCCTAATGTTCGACCGCCTGCTCCAACAAGAAAAAGCCGTTAACAAGTATTTGTATGACCGGGGTGCTAGGACAGCTTCTGCGGAGCTGGGAATTTTTTTGCCACGTTACTGGGCGCTCATGCGCAATGCCTGTAGGCTCATGCGTCCTTTTGAGGAGGTGGCAAACCTAGTCAGTCGCACTAAAGGCACCATCAGCGACATCATACCATTTGTTTTCTTCCTGGAGCATGCCTTGCGAAGAGTGCTGGATCAAGCCGTAGATGAGCGTGAAGAGGTAGAGGAAGAGTTGTGGTCACCATCACCACCAGAAACAGCCTTATCAGCATCGCTTGCTGGACCTGCAGCAACGCTGGAAGAGGATTGTGAGGAAGAGGAGTCAGAGGAGGAATGTGGCTTTGAGGAGGAGGAGGAAGACCAAGCACAACAGGCATCCCAGGGTGCTCGTTGTTGTCACCTATCTGGTACCCGTGGTGTTGTACGTGGCTGGGGGGAAGAAGATACCTTCAGTGAGATCAGTGAGGACGAGGAACGGGACATGATTAGCTCGGCATCCAACCTTGTGCAAATGGGATCTTTCATGCTGTCGTGCCTGTTGAGGGACTCTCGTATAAAAAATCTGAAGGAGAACGACCTGTACTGGGTGTCCACACTACTAGACCCTCGGTATAAGCATAAAGTGCCAGAAATGTTACCGAATTACAAGTCGGAAAAGATGCAGCATTTCCAAAATAAATTAAAAAGTATGCTTTACACAGCGTATAAGGGTGATGTCACAGCACAACGTGAATCTAACAGGGGAAGAGCTGAAAGTAATCCTCCTCCTCCCACGACCACGCTGGCAAGGACAGGATACTTTACAGACGTGTTGTTGAGGAAGAACATGCAGAGCTTTTTAACTCCTATGCATCACCACAGCCCCCAGAGAACGACTCGGCCGACAGGTAGCAGACTACCTAGCCTTAACTGCAGATCTCAACACTCTGAGGAGTGATGAACCGCTTGACTACTGGGTGTGCAGGCTTGACCTGTGGCCTGAGCTATCCCAATTTGCAATAGAACTTCTGGCCTGCCCCGCTTCAAGTGTCCTGTCAGAAAGGACCTTCAGTGCAGCAGGAGGTATTGTCACTGAGAAGAGAAGTCACCTAGGTCAAAAAAGTCTAGATTACTTCACCTTTATTAAGATGAATGAGGGATGGATCCCGAAGGGACTGACATTGGGCGATACAGTCGAGTAAAAAAGGCCTGATGACATGAGCTGCCTTGGGCTAAAAATGGTCCACACGCTGCTGTATTTTATCTTCAAAAGCCGGATGACTTGCGTACTACTTAAAACACCACTCCTATCTGGTGGCACATTAGATTGCACACGCAGTGCCTCAAATTTGAAGTAGGAGGACCGACCTAGCATCTTTTTCCATCTCCCGGTTCCTAAAATCCATGCCATATACACCTCCCCTGGCGCCGCAACTGCCTCTGGGAACCTTACCATGGGTCCCAGACCGCACGTCTTGTAATTCTCTGTCTGGGAAATTTTTTATTTATCAAATCTATCTATTTATCTATCAAATCTATCTAACTATCAATGTATCTATCAAATGTATATTGCATCTATTGATCTATGTAATCTATGTATCTATCTATCAAATCTATCTATCTCGTGGCCGGACGGTATTGTGACAGCCACTTGTGTTTCGGCCAAATGTCCGTCGGACAAATGTCCGTCGGCTACAAGTCCGGATACGATTGCACACGCAGTGCCCCAAATTTGAAGTAGGAGGACCGACCAAGCATCGTTTTCCATCTCCCGGTTCCTAAAATCCATGCCATATACACACCCCTGATAGGGGACACAGCAGTGGAAGGTACAGGCCGAAATTTCTTTGCACAAAAGGCAATCCCCAACCTGTACTCGATTGTGCAAAAGGAAGTAACCTTACCATGGGTCCCAGACTGCACGTCTTGTAATTCTCTGTCTGGGAAATGTTATATCTATCAAATCTATCTATTTATCTATCAAATCTATCTAACTATCAATCGTATCTATCAAATGTATATTGCATCTATTGATCTATGTAATCTATGTATCTATCTATCTATCTATCAAATCTATCTATCTCATCTATCAAATCCATCTATCTTGTGGCCGGACAGTTTTGTGACAGCCACTTGTGTTTCGGCCAAATGTCCGTCGGACAAATGTCCGTCGGCTAAAAGTCTGGCCATGATTGCACGCGCAGTGCCCCAAATTTGAAGTAGGAGGACCGACCAAGCATCTTTTTCCCTCTTCCGGTTCCTAAAATTCATGCCATATACACCTCCCCTGGCGCGGCAACTGCCTCTGGGAACCTTACCATGGGTCCCAGACCGCACGTCTTGTAATTCTCTGTCTGGGAAATTATATATTTATCAAATCTATCTATTTATTTATCAAATCTATCTAACTATCAATGTATCTATCAAATGTATATTGCATCTATTGATCTATGTAATCTATCTATCTATCAAATCTATCTCGTGGCCGGACTGTTTTGTGACAACCACTTGTGTTTCAGCCAAATGTCCGTCGGACAAATGGCCGTCGGCTAAAAGTGCGGCCATGATTGCACGCGCAGTGCCCCAAATTTTAAGTAGGACCGACCAAGCATCTTTTTCCATCTCCCGGTTGCTAAAATCCATGCCATATACACCTCCCCTGGCGCCGCAACTACCTCTGGGAACCTTACCATGGTTCCCAGACCACACGTCTTGTAATTCTCTGTCTGGGAAATTATATATCTATCAAATCTATCTATTTATCTATCAAATCTATCTAACTATCAATCGTATCTATCAAATGTATATTGCATCTATTGATCTATGTATCTATCTATCAAATCTATCTATCTCGTGGCCGGACTGTTTTGTGACAGCCACTTGTGTTTCGGACAAATGTCCATCGGCCAAATGGCCGTCGGCTAAAAGTCCGGCCACGATTGCATGCCCACTGCCCCAAATTTGAAGTAGGAGGACCGACCAAGCATCTTTTTCCATCTCCCGGTTCCTAAAATCCATGCCATATACACCTCCCCCGATAGGGGGAGTAACAGGTATTAAACTGATCAGAATAGTACTACTTAACACACCACTCATATCTGGTGCCACAGTAGATTGCACGCGCAGTGCCCCAAATTTGAAGTAGGAGGACCGACCAAGCATCTTTTTCCATCTCCCGGTTCCTAAAATCCATGCCATATACACCTCCCCCGATAGGGGGAGTAACAGGTATTAAACTGATCAGAATAGTAGTACTTAACACACCACTCATATCTGGTGCCACAGTAGATTGCACGCGCAGTGCCCCAAATTTGAAGTAGGAGGACCGACCAAGCATCGTTTTCCATCTCCCGGTTCCTAAAATCCATGCCATATACACACCCCTGATAGGGGACACAGCAGTGGAAGGTACCAGGCCGAAATTTCTTTGCACAAAAGGCAATCCCCAACCTGTACTCGATTGTGCAAAAGGAAGTAACCTTACCATGGGTCCCAGACTGCACGTCTTGTAATTCTCTGTCTGGGAAATGTTATATCTATCAAATCTATCTATTTATCTATCAAATCTATCTAACTATCAATCGTATCTATCAAATGTATATTGCATCTATTGATCTATGTAATCTATGTATCTATCTATCTATCAAATCTATCTATCTCATCTATCAAATCCATCTATCTTGTGGCCGGACAGTTTTGTGACAGCCACTTGTGTTTCGGCCAAATGTCCGTCGGACAAATGTCCGTCGGCTAAAAGTCTGGCCATGATTGCACGCGCAGTGCCCCAAATTTAAAGTAGGAGGACCGACCAAGCATCTTTTTCCATCTCCCGGTTCCTAAAATCCATGCCATATACACCTCCCCTGGCGAAGCAACTGCCTCTGGGAACCTTACCATGGGTCCCAGACCGCACGTCTTGTAATTCTCTGTCTGGGAAATTATATATTTATCAAATCTATCTATTTATCTATCAAATCTATCTAACTATCAATCGTATCTATCAAATGTATATTGCATCTATTGATCTATGTAATTTATGCAGCTATCTATCTATTTATCAAATCTATCTATTTATCTATCAAATCTATCTAACTATAAATGTATCCATCAAATGTATAGTACATCTATTGATCTATGTAATCTATGTATCTATCTATCTATCAAATCTATCTATCTCGTGGCCGGACGGTTTGTGACAGCCACTTGTGTTTCGGCCAAATGTACGTCGGACAAATGTCCGTCGGCTAAAAGTCTGGCCATGAGTGCACGCGCAGTGCCCCAAATTTGAAGTAGGAGGACCGACCAAGCATCTTTTTCCCTCTTCCGGTTCCTAAAATTCATGCCATATACACCTCCCCTGGCGCGGCAACTGCCTCTGGGAACCTTACCATGGGTCCCAGACCGCACGTCTTGTAATTCTCTGTCTGGGAAATTATATATTTATCAAATCTATCTATTTATTTATCAAATCTATCTAACTATCAATGTATCTATCAAATGTATATTGCATCTATTGATCTATGTAATCTATGTATCTATCTATCAAATCTATCTCGTGGCCGGACTGTTTTGTGACAACCACTTGTGTTTCAGCCAAATGTCCGTCGGACAAATGGCCGTCGGCTAAAAGTGCGGCCACGATTGCACGCGCAGTGCCCCAAATTTTAAGTAGGACCGACCAAGCATCTTTTTCCATCTCCCGGTTGCTAAAATCCATGCCATATACACCTCCCCTGGCGCCGCAACTACCTCTGGGAACCTTACCATGGTTCCCAGACCACACGTCTTGTAATTCTCTGTCTGGGAAATTATCTATCTATCAAATCTATCTATTTATCTATCAAATCTATCTAACTATCAATCGTATCTATCAAATGTATATTGCATCTATTGATCTATGTATCTATCTATCAAATCTATCTATCTCGTGGCCGGACTGTTTTGTGACAGCCACTTGTGTTTCGGACAAATGTCCATCGGCCAAATGGCCGTCGGCTAAAAGTCCGGCCACGATTGCATGCCCACTGCCCCAAATTTGAAGTAGGAGGACCGACCAAGCATCTTTTTCCATCTCCCGGTTCCTAAAATCCATGCCATATACACCTC